>NC_142344.1:29340848-29425848 GCF_054954075.1 Amborella trichopoda
CTCAAACTTCCCTTTATGCCGGCCATGCATATAATAGGTCTCTTGAAAATTTGAGGAAATTTCTGTGAGGTATTGGTGTTTCCAGGCTAAAAACATAGGCGGGAAAGTTTTTCAGTAGGTTTTTCAACTGTGTAATAGAAGTTCCGGCTGGAGACGACCAGTTAGGGGAGGTGGATCGTCGTAAGGGAGGCGTACGGTTACCTCCTAAAATTGTGCAACCATTAAGTAGGTGCGAAAACTTAAGCTTTGAAAACGAGGAGTGTTGGGAAGCGAACAATGCGATCGGGCCGACGTTAACAGAAGTGTAACCAGCGTTGGGGCAACCGATGTTGCTGGTTTGGAGTGCTGACTCTACAGGCGCTGAACCTGAAGAAAGGCAAGCGGCGGTAGGGATAAGGAGCACAACTGGTGCTGACCTTTGGAGGATACAGCCGGCGCTCATCAGCACGTGTGGCTTATCATGGCAGGAAGAGTAATGCTCGCCTATTGTAGTAAGTTATGTGCAGGATTAGCGGTGCTCGGCGGCGAGCTACATATGGCGATGTTCATGGGCCGGGCAAAAGTAGTGAATGATGGTAAGGTGTGGCTTGTGGTTCCTGTTGGAAGCCAAATCCTTCTGCACAACAGTGAGGTCCATGTTGTTCTGTGGGAGGGCATCCACTGTGAGCAGAATATGCTCTCCGTCATATGCCAGTTCCTTCCCAGGGCAGCCCACTTTTTATGTTTGATGCACACGTCGAATGAATCCTTCGTTGTATATTTGATGTACAGGTCAAGTGAGATACCTAACTTGTATGGTTGACATACACGTTGGGTGGACTGAGGCTAACTCCCTGTAGTGGCTCTGCTTTGTCTTCTGGCCTGTAACCATTCTCTTACTCGTCAGATGAATTAAAGCTAACTCTTCAAGTGGTTTCGCTTCTTCTTCATGAGGAAAGCCTTTCTTTCATGGGTATGCTTCTTGAGAGCAGTAATTCCTTTGTGGGTTTTTGCTTCCTCCTCATGGGGCAGGCATTTGTTTTGGCCTATAGCCATTCTTTTATCCTTCAATGAAAGAGAGAAAGTACAAGTTTTGGTTTGTAACTGTCCTCTTATCCTCAGATGCAAGAGACTTGTAACATCCCTAGTAATGGACTTGTATACTGCAATAAAAAGAGTTAGAACTTTGTTTGGACCATCTTGATTATTTTCGGTTGGGTCCCTTTCTTTTGAATATGCATTACGAATAATACTTCTTTAAGCATTGTCCATTGATAGGAGGCATCGCCTCGTCTCCATCAGGATGTGTCAGTAGATAGGCTCCGTTCGGCGAGACCCTTTTGACTATAAAGGGACCTTCGTACTTAGGTTCAAAATTCCCTTTACGCTGGCCATGCATAACAATAGGCCTTTTGACAGTTAAGACTAGATCAC
Organism: Amborella trichopoda; assembly: GCF_054954075.1. NCBI lineage: Eukaryota > Viridiplantae > Streptophyta > Magnoliopsida > Amborellales > Amborellaceae > Amborella > Amborella trichopoda. The sequence continues at coordinate 29,342,262 of NC_142344.1, forward strand.
TAGGGGTGAATGAGCAGACTTTGACTGATTTGTCAAAATCCCTCATCATTCTCCCTTGGTTGAGTTTAAGGCTCTACTGAGCCTTTAACCTCTTTCCATCGAGTGCATCCAATTCTTGATACCGGAGCTTAGCTCTCACATCTTTGGTTATTCCTTGGTGGATAGCCACTCGTACTGAAGGGATTTGTAATTTGAGAGGCAAAACTGCTTCACCCCCATAAACCAAAGAATAACGAGTGGAATCAGTAGCATTTCACGTAGTAGTAGGATAAGCCCCTAGTGCTTCAGGAAGCTTCTCATGTCAGTTCTTCCTTGTTTTTGATACTGACTTTCTTAAAACATTGCCCAAAGTCTTATTGAAAGTGTCAGCTAATCCATTCGCCCAAGGGTGGCACATAATCGGGTACCTCCATTCAAAATAGAATTGGTTAACTAAGCGATCGATGTGATGCCTCCTTAATTGAGGACCAATGTCAGATACAATCCAGTCGGGCACCTCGAATCGGTATATGATATGATGTCAAACAAAGTAGGCCACCGCTGTCATAAGAACCTACTTAAGGGGGACCGCCTCAGCCCACTTAGAGAAATAATCTGTTGCAGCTAAGATAAAAACAAGACCAATTGCGGAAGGAGGGTCAATAGACCCTACAATGTTCATACCTCATTGTGAGAAGGGCCATGATGCAACCGTAGGGTGTAAGGGCTCTTGAGGTTGGTAATCCAGGCTGGACTGTATCTGGCATACTTGGCACTTTTTAGCATAGTTTAAGGAATCGATGATCATGGAAGGCCAATAGTATGCCAACCTACATATTCGTTCAATAGATCTTAGGACCGGACTGGTGTAGTCCACAAATTCCTGAGTGGACTTCTTCTAACACCTTGTTTGCCACTTGGATATCGACGCATCTAAGAAGAATGCTGCCAAACGACTATCTGAAGAGAGCATCTCCCTCAAGCAGGGTATAGTTGGTAGATATTCGAGGTATGCTGTTGCTTTAGGAAACTGGTTATGGGTCCTCTCCAATTTTCTACCTACTCAATTTCTGTACACATTGGGTCAAAGAATTATGGTTCTTGGTTTTGACCCTTAGCTGCTTGACTCGGTGCTATTTCTTGTTCAATCTTGATTACTTCTTTGACTGACAGAAGCCCTCCAAATGGATAAGGAGGGCACTCGGGGATGATATTTCTCTTGTCATCCGCATCGACCTCAGTTCTTAGTGCGATGTGTCTCCATTCTGCCACCCAGACAAGCATGGTCCCTGATGACGATAATTGAAATGTAGCACCGAGTTTCACAAGTGCGTCAGCCTGCGAGTTTAGCCTTTTGGAGATGTGACTCAGGGATACATCCTCAAACTGAGCCATATACAATTTTGCAGTATTGTGATAAGGCTTGAGAGTGTATTTTCTCATATCATAAATCCCTTTGAGCTATCGGATAACCAACTCAGAGTCGCCATAGATCTTGAGTTGCTCCAAGTCGAGGTCGAAGGATATCTCCAGTTCGATTATTAGGGTCTGATATTCTGCCTCATTATGAGAACCATCTTGAGCTAGAGAGAAAGAAAATGGCAATATTCCTCCTCTTGGACTCAAGAATACTACTCTGGTGCCTCCTCGATCTGATTGGAAGGCTTCGTCGAAGTACAATTCTCACACAAGAGCAAGGTCAGCATATAATACTTCGTCATTAGGGAGATCGCTTAAGAGAGGAGATTCTGTCATTACAGGGTGTGCTACGAGAAAGTTAGCCAAGGCCTGGCCCTTGATGGTCTTTTATGGGGCATACGAACTCCATCAGCAATAATGCCCACTTAGCCAGGCGTCCCGACAAGCATGAGCTTGTCATGAGAAACTTTGCAGGATCAACTTTCGATATAAGTTTCACTTCATGACCGAGCAAGTAATGGCAGAGTTTTTGTACTGTGAAGATCAGAGCCAGACACATCTTCTCAATAAGGGGATAATTCTTCTCGGCCCCTTACATTCTGCGACTGAGGTAATATAACGCGATTTCTTTTCCTTCTTCATTGTTTTGTGCCAACAATGCTCCGAGGGACTCGCCTAAAGCAGTCACATATGGAATGAGGGGTCTTGCTAATACTGGTGTCGAGAGTACTGGAGGACTGAGTAAATAATGCTTGATGTCGTCAAGGGCTACCTGACATGCTTCATCCCAGATGAATGGGGTATCTTTCTTTAGCAGGTGTGTAAAGGTTTTGAGTGACTTGAGAGGCTGGAGATGAACCTACAAATGTATGTTAGTTGCCCTTGGAGGGAGCACTGTTCTCGAAGCGTCGTCGGTGACGGCATTTCTTGGATTGTTTTGATCTTGACTGGCCTGACTTCAAGCCCTCCATGTCTGACGATAAATCCCAAGAATTGTCCAAAGCGCATGCCGAAAGCACATTTCAACGGGTTCATCTTAAGTTGATGAAGACGAAAATGCTTGATTACCTTCTCAAGGTCTCTCATGTGAGCGTCCGCCTCTTCAAATTTTACCACCAAATTATATACATAGCATTCCATTTCTTTGTGCACCGGGTCTTTGAAAATGGTCATCATTGCTCTCTGGTATGCGGCACTAGCGTTCTTTAATCCAAACGGCATCATTGTGTAACAGAAGAGCCCTTTTAGAGTTAAGAATATAGTGGCCTCCATCAAGAGACATCTTTTCTGAATATAGCTGGAGCATCCGTTCATGAAGGAAACGATTTGACAGTGAGTGGTAGAGTCGATGAACATCTTGGTGAATGGCAACGGGAAGTTGTCCTTGGGACAGGCGGTATTCAAATCACGAAAGTAAATACACACCCTGATTTGACCATTCTTCTGCTTGACCGGAACAACATTTGCAAGCCATTTCGAGTACTTGACTTTGCAAAGAGAGCCTACTTGTTTGAGTTTGGTCACCTCGGCGTCAATTTGCATCTCAAGGTTAGGCCTGAACCTTCTCGATTTCTGTTTGATGGGTTTGATAGTCTAATCGATGCCGAGATGGTGAACAACTAATTGAGGGTCGAAACCATACATCTCATGATAATGTCAAGCAAAGACGTCACGATTTTCTCGCAAGAAGGTAGTGAAATGCTCTTTCTCTTCTGGAGACATATTTGCTGAGATGAAAGTGGGTTTGAGATCCGCTTTGTCTCCAATATTTATTTCCTCTAGTTCGTCAGCTGTGGCCTGATCACCTTCTTCCCATTCTTCTGGAGCCTCCTACAACTCTTCATCATCACTTTGGGAGGTCTTTTCATCAAACTCATGTGCAGAGACCCATGACCCTGACATCTCTGTTTCCAATAGGGTTCCAGAGTATGTCATACTTTATGCGCCTTTCTCGAATCGAGGGACAAAAGGGTCAATCTCAAACATGGGAAGCCAATATGGCTGCAGGTGCTTGTTTTGGGGTTCAACAAAGATTGGGTGTGAAGTAGGCTCGTATGAATCACACGGCCCTTGCACAGATGTGTGTAGTGCTTCCTCCGTAGTGACTTGCGCTTCATAGACTTGCACCATACGGCAAGCCTCTTGAGAATAAAAACTTTGCCCCCTCGATTCTCTCAGCCTCTACTCAAAGTCAGGCTCAGGTGGCCACTGGGGTTTCTTTAGCTTCGACTTCTTGTGCTTCTTTGAAGAAGGTAGCTCTACCTCGGCTTTAGCTGCTAGGGCATCAGCAACTGTTAGGAATCCTACTGCCTGTGCGACGGTCTTTCTCAATCGTTTCCACTGCGTCCTGCTTATATTGGATCCTGCGGTTTCTCGATCTAGAGCCTCAAAGTCTTGGGATTTCAAGATTGTACCTGCAAGAGAGACAGAAGAGGGAGAATAAGAAGCAGAAGAAGAAGGAGGAGAAGGGTTAGAAGGTGGGGGACTTTTAAGGTCATTCCCCTTATCAGACCGATTTAGGCATCTTTTTATGTTATCACCAGGATTGCACGGGTGCAGGGGGGCTTTTAGTTCTTTCCCTTGCTTAGACTGTTGGGGAGTGCTTTTAACGTTGTCACCCTCACTTGACGTATGCTGCATGGGAGATGGTACGGGGACATCTTCTTGACAGGATGAAGAAGGAAGAAGAGTCGTCTCAGGGATGAAGTTTAGTAAAGCTGGCAGTGGAAGAAGGGGCCTGAGAACTTCCTGCTTAACTATGGGTTGCGCTGTCTTGTTTCTTCGGTGAGTAGCCCTTAGTGCACGTCTTTTTCTGGTTTTCTGAGGTGATGTTTGATTCATCTCGCTGGGCTGGCAAACAGTCCTAGCTTAGCGAACTGCCTCTCACCTTAAGGCCTTGAGTCTGCTTTGCCATGGTAGACTATCCATGACTGGGGAATTGAGGGTTCCGCAGAGTCCGAGTCATTGATAGAAAGGTCCTGCTTTGTGAGACCTTCTTGCCCCGATAGAGGAATGACTTGGGAATCACTTACAGGGAGAATGTAGAATTCTTGAAACCCTCGCATTTTCTTTGCGAATATATCCAGAAAGCATGTGCACTTCTATAGATAATGCCCTCTTATCTGATGGTATGGGTAGCAACGATCTTCAGTCCCCTTAGCATGGCGACGAGGCTGCCTTGCTTGCTTCAGTGTGATTATGCCTTCCTGAAGCATTATAATGAAGAAGGCGCAAAGGATATCGGGCATTTCGTCTTCCTCTTAGATGGTTATGACATGAGAGGCATCAACTGCCCCGAAGGCTCTCTTTAAGTCTTCAAGCTTTATCTGACCCTTCAGAATCAGGGCCTCGATAATATCCTTCATCGTGTAGCAATCATCTGTAGGATGATTAATCCTCTAATGGTAGGCACAATAATTCGCCTGAGTGTCAAGGCCAGGTTGCTCAGAGAGTTTGATTTCTGAAAGTTGGATCATATTATGTTCCAATAATAACCGGAACAGCACAGGGACCCATTCCTTCTCGAAGGGGTAAACCTTGTTCCTCTGCTTGGTGAAATAATCACCCCGATCAAGGTTGGCTGGTGGGGGTACCCGATTGTACAATTTTTGTTGCTTTCTAACGTAGGGTGCTACCTTTGCTATGCTTACCCCCTTTAGAGAGGTCCAAAGATTGGGAGGGAGCCTTCTTTGAATCAATGACCATGACGACCGCACTGATTACTCCTTTCTGCTGGCTACCCCTTGTGTTATTCCCCGAGTTACCATTGCCTCAGTTGCTTACTGAACTTGTAGATGGTTGTCGTGTCGCACCATGGTGGCATGATAGACTCTCTATGCAGACTGATATAGAGATCAACTCCGATATGGAGGTCGACTTAGAGACCTCGATATGTAGAGCGATTACGGGTCGCATGTTCCGCACGCAAGTTTGGACTGCTTCCTTCTCAAGCATAGGGTAAGGATGGAGGGAAGCCAAGTTTCTCCATCTTGATCTGAACTGATCCACGGGCTCATCATGGTCTTGAGTCAGGGTGAGAAGTTCGATGGTTTGAACCTCTCTCTCGAACTCATAGAAGCATTGATAGAACAGCTTCTCCCTCTCCTCCCACGTATGGATTGAGTTTGGAGGGAGTCGGGCATACCATTGAAATGCTGGGCCCTCGAGGGTCTCAACGAACTGTCGGAGAAGAAGTCTCCCGTCAGCCGCTGTTTCTCGACATGTTGCCTGGAAGTGGGCAATATGCTGGTTTAGGGACGTGGTTCCGTTGAATAAAGGAAACTTCCCTTTCTTATAATCGAAGGGAAACGGGACCTGATCAATATACGAGGGGTATGGCCTTTGATAAGGCGTTGCTACATATATCCCCGGGATATGGGTGACCATAGCGTCAATGTCTATCTGAGAGATGGGATGGGGGACAGAATTGTCATGTGAGGTAGAAGGAGGGCCGTGCCGTGGAGGTGCATCATCAAAGTAATGGGAATTGACCTCATGGATAGCCAACTGTCGTGCACCGTCGATACGATCGATCTTTTCTGTCATCGTGCACACCATATCCTCGAACTTGTTCATGCGCTCTCCTTGCATATCATCGGGCTCGCTTACGACCATTATACTGACTGTTTCACTATGGAGGTCAACGTTAGTGGCAACAGAGGGCATGCGAACCTAACGAGTTGTATGTGGTAGGTCAGTCAGTAGGGGGCCAGTATGCCCTGACTGAACTCGACTCTTGTATGTTGATCGTGTTTGGATCGGTTCTCGACAGTCTTGGGACCGTGGCTGCTGAGCGGCTGGGTCTTTTTCTACAATAGTAACCACAACACAGGGCTCATGGAGCTCTTCTTCAGGCTTCATCGTCTGAAGGGAGTAGAAGGGATTCAGGCATAGAGGGTCATCAGAATTGTTTGTTTTGACTGCCTTGGTCACCTCCCTAGTCAAAATTTGCAGACCCCTATCGCGTTTAGTGTAACAATCCTAAAATTTCAAAAAAAAAAAAAAAAAAAAAAAAAGGAAAAAAAAAAGGAGAAAAGATGCTTTTAAATAGGTGATGGTCTGATTGAGTATGATGGTCCTTGGGGACCATCACTATTTTCAAAACTTTTTACTTGGTTTAAACTTTTGCTGCTGCTTTTGTTTGCAGCCTTTGCAGTTGCTGCTTGCTGCTGGCCACGTCCTTTAGCGGACGTGGTTTTCGTATGTTAAAAGCAGACGCTGAACGCGACACCTCTGGTATGAGGTAGAGTGTAATAAAATATTATAATAATACGTTATAAGAATTTAAATAGGGGAGGTGAGCACTCCCACCCTAGAAAATTTTGAGATCTCTCTCTCTCTGGTCGAAACACAGTGAACTCCTCTCTCGAATCGATTTTTTTATCGGAAGCTCCCTCTCAAACATTTGTGAGTAAGTGACATCGTCTTTCTGAAAAATAGTCTATTTTTAATAAATAGTGATATTTCCGTCTAGGATCTTTATTTTATCAGTTTTGTGTGTAAGTGACCTCATTGTCTCAAAAAATAATCCATTCTTTTTAAAAATAAAATGATAATTATTATCATGAATTTAGGCGTGATAAATTTTATGCGCACGTGACCTCATTATCTTGAAAAATAATCTTTTTGATAAAAATTGTGATATTTTATCTATGTTAGAAATTTTGAATGCTGTAAATTAGAAAAATAAATTTATTTATTTTTCTTATTTGTTTTTAGAAATAAATGTGATATTTCTGCTTTTAGTAAAAAATAAAATAAATTGTGATACTTCCTTCTACTGTTTTGAATATTTAGACATCGAAAAATTCATGTGCAAATGACTGCCTTATTATTTAAAAATGGACATTTTTGCAATTGATTATAATATTGTTGTGAAATGTTTATTTGTGGATTGATATCCCATAAATTGTGATAATTCTGTATTCTTGAATTTCTGTAAGAGTTTTTTTTATACATATTAAATTGGCAATTATGCTAGAATGCCTTCACAAACTGCTACCTTTCTAAATTTGAGGCCAAAATATTTGATTGGTTATTTTTGAAATATTATAGAGAGTGACTGTTATTAATGGTTTAAGTGAAATTCATATTAATGGTTTCAGTGATATGTTGAGTACATGATATTGCTGCTTCCAAATGTTTAAAGAGATTTAGAAATAATTTAAGTATGCAAGTGGACTCATCCGGTACACCGGTGAGGTATAAGTGGACTTATCTGGGACGCCGGTAGGGATTAAGTGGACTCATCCGGTACGCCGGTGAGGTATAAGTGGACCTGCAGGGATTAAGTGGACCTATCTGGGACGCCGATAGGGATTAAGTGGACCCATCAGGAGGCTGATGGGGTATATAGGTGACCTACTTGGGAGGCCAGTAGGGTATTTTGTGAAATCCTTTGAATTATGTACTGCCGTTAAAAGTGTTATAAGCATTTCAATTACTCGGATTACACTTAATTATGCATTTATTGAAAGTGAAACTGTTGATGCATTTCTGTTAATAGATATCATTTTGGAAAATATTGATATCTTTCAATCATGATTATTTTTAGGATTATGATGATCACTTACTGAGTAGCCAAACTCATCAAACTATGGTAAACATTTTTCAGGATAACTGCGGATTCATTTTGAGTGCTAGTCAAGATCAACCTTGGAAGATACTGTTGTTGTGCTAGCTTTCTTTATTTACTTTGTAAGACCTCGCCACTGTAAATTTTTCCTATCAATAGATGTATATATGTTTTGTCTGTCACATCTCAGAAATAACAGTATTGTAAATTCTTGGGGTGTGACATTTAGTCTTGAGGTTTTGATGGACCTCATGCTGAACCTGCCATCTAGATCGCAGTTGGTCAGCTCTTCTTGCACAGGAGAGAGTTGTCTCCATAAGGCACGGCAATAGATGAGGGCCAGAAACTGGCATCATCTTGGGGCGGGGAGGATGAAGGACTCGATCTTCTATCAAGTCGATGCCTTGAGGTCTCTTGTGGGCTCGAGAGACACGACCAAAGTGACGGGGCTGGTTTAAGATGGTACTCTTAGGGAAAACCTTCGAGTACAGAGGCTGAAGGGGCTTGCTTGATGAAGAAAGAGCGAGCCAGAGTAGGGTTGACTCATGAGGAGACCTGAGTCGAGGTAAGAGGGCATCTGTGATGGGGACGCGTGTGCTCCCCTTGAAGAAGGGTTACGGGAGACCTGGGGGTCAACCCCGGCTCAAGCAAGTGTCAACAAGGGAACAGGTAGATGCCTGCCCCTTACTGAGTGCGCTTGTGTGTGCAGAGTAGGAGGATGAGAAGGTCGCCTCATGTGTACTCGGGTTGGCGTGGAAATGGCATTGCCCCGAGTAGTGTGATGCATATGAGTAGCCTACGCAGAATGTAGCCTTAAAAGGTTCGATCTTGGACACGGTCTCGAGGTAACAGGAGGGTTGCCCCGAGGTGTGGCTCGAGTGGGTAACCCACGAGCCTTGTGGTGTGTGTGAGGGGTGGAGACCATGGGGTTTCCACCTTGACATGACGAGCCTCTAGGGATAGAGAGCAATGGTGCAGAAATGTGGGGGGTAGCGTTATGGCGACCTACAGAAGCAATGATAACTTTTTTCCTTTTTTAGGAAGAAACTGGGTAGCCTTCCGGCGTACCTCAGAAACACGACCAGCAAGTGACTTGCCAGTGGCTGGGTGCATGCTGTGTGGGGTAAAAGAAGTGTTGCCGATGCAGGGCGCCTTGGTGGAGTTTCCACCAGAGCGAGGAGATGGGAAATGAGGGATTTTTAGGTCCTACCTCACGTCGGTCCAAATTAAGACTTGGGAGCTAGACAAGGGGTCTTTGCTCAAGAGGATGGTTGGGAACAAAGTTGAAGGAACTTGTTCCCTAAGGACATTCTCGAATACGGTAGAATCCTTGATTCGGATAAATGGCTTACAGAACCTGCAAGCCATAATAAACTATGTAAAGACAATGAAAGCAGATAATAAAAGAAGAAACTAGCCAAACAAGAACAATCTGACTAAAGGGTAGTAAGTCCCCAGTGGAGTCGCCAAGTGCCTCAATCTCGCTCTCCGAATCCTTTGGGGATCGGGCGGCAGCGTCTTAGGTCTCAAGGGAAGACCCGGGATGTTTTTAAGATTGCTCTCTAGGGAACCTCGTTCTAAAACGGGGTTTCGAACCTTACTCGAGCTGACTCGCATGGGCGCCCTCTTAAATTATGAAGAAAGCCCTCCAATAATAAAACTGGTTCAAAATCATCTTCCTTGGCTTGTATTCTTCTTGTTTTCTACTTTTTTACAATCACACACATATATGGCAAAGGTTATAAAATAGGTGGGTCAGACCTCACCCTTTTCCTCTTTGATGAACGTACACAAGCATGCACATTCGAAAAGAAGAAGAGAAGAAAGACAGGGGACATAAGAATTTGATTAAGCGTTAAGATCAGAGCAGTGACTAAGCTGATGGATAATTGGCCTGACGTGGTAATAAAGCGGGCTCGGTAACTAAGATCGGCGCACAGGATTACTACTAGATGTCGTTACCAATACTGACTAGCTTGGTACGATGGTCAATCTTTCGTGGCAATAACGAGGGCCAAGTAACCTTGACACAACAACATTACGGCTAAACGACATGACTACCATGAGAGGTTAATCTCAATCCCTCTTAGTTGAATGAAAGAGTAGCAGAATTAAGGCGATGAGGAAAGAATAAGAAGAGAAGAAGGGAAAGACAGAAGGAGGGAGAAGGAAGGAAGATAATAGTATGAAAGATGAGAGAATAAATGAGAGAGAGGGAAGGAAGGCGCAGTCAAGGTTAAGCATTGCCGACTGTGTTTTAAAGGAAGAGAGAGAGAATCAGTCGGCCTGATAGGAGAAGAAAGAGAAAACCAGTTAGCTCTAGGTCTCACCGACTGATAGAGGAAGAGAGGACCAATCGGTGCTAAGTCTCGCCGACTGACAAAGGTAGAGAGAGAACCAGTCCACGCTAGGTTTCGCTGATTGACAAAAGAAGAGAGAAAACTAGTCGGTGCTAGGTCTCACTTACTGATAGAGGAAGAGAGAGAAAATCAGTCGATGCTTGGTCTCGTTGAATGACATGGGAAGAGAGAGAAAACCAGTCGGCTCTAGGTCTCGCCGACTAACAGAAGAAGAGAGAGAAAACTAGTTGTGCTAGGTCTCATCAACTGACAAAGGAAGGGAGAGAAAATCAGTTGACGTTAGGTCTAGTCGACAGATAGGAGAGGAGAGAGAAGAAGAGAGAGAAGACCAGTTGTGCTAGGTCTTACTGGCTGATAGATAGAAGGAGAGGAGAGAGAAAACTAGTTGGTGTTAAGTCTCACCGATTGACAAAGACTGAAGGAGAGAGAAAACCAACTGACGCTAGGTTTTATCGAATGACAGAGGAAGGATAAGAGAGAGAAAACTAGTCGACGCTAGATCTCACCGACTGACAGAGAGAAGGAGAGATAAAACCAACCGGTGTTACAGTTCACCGACTGACAGAGGAAGGATAAAAACAACCGGTGCTAAGCCTCGTCAGTTGTGACAGGAGAAAACCAACCGGTGCTAAGCCTCATCAGTTGTAACATAAGAAGAAAAGAGATCGGTGTTGGGCCTCATCATTTGCATTACAAGAGGACAATTGGAGATAGAGATGAGAAGAAGAGAGAGAAAGAGATAGAGATGAGAAGGAGATAGAGATGAGAAGTGAGGAGGGAGAAAGAAGAGAGAGAAGGAGAGAAGGAGAGAGAAAGAGATTGATATGAGAAGGAGATAGATATGAGAAGAGAGGAGAGAGAAAGAAGAGAGAAGGAGAGAGAAAGAGGGGAGGAGAGAAAAAGAGAGGAGGAGTGAGAAAGAGATAGAGATGAGAAGAGAGGAGAGAGAAAGAGAGGAGGAGAGAGAAAGTTACCTATCGAAGGGTACTGGCCCATTTCTTCTCTCTCCTCTTTCTCTCTTCAAGACTTACTCACAAACTCAAGTACGAATGGAAATTTTATTGAATCAATCCAAAAATGAACCAAAGGCCTTGTGTTGTTGTTTACAATAGGGCAGTGCCTGTTTATATAGAATTGGGTTAAAATGTAGTGGACGCTCAAAAACTAGCTAGATTGAGGATAATTACAATTTAATTGAATTTAAAGAAATTCTAAAAATGGGTGCAAAAAGACTGTTTTTTCCCTACCTAACAATGTGTGGAAATCCATAACAGTTTCTACTGCTAACCAAGAACTTGCGTGATCTTCCGTGTCTGACCCGAGTTCGTTCTGATGCCCGTTTCATCGAAAGATTATTGTTTTCTTCTAGAGCTCGGCATGGCGATTATTTTGATACCAACTTCTAGCCATGAATCATGGTTTTGAGGCATGATCATGAGACTTGAATCTTGGATAAATCTTGAAAACTTCGAATCGATTGTGTGCTCGTTCCTTGATTTTTCTTCGTGATTTCTTCATTGAATCACACTGAGCATGCTATCACGATTATGTTGCAACGAACATAGCTTGATTTTGTGTCTGGATGAAGATTTTGTCGTCTTACGTTTTTTGCCAGAATTTACAACAGCTTTGACTCCTTCATGTGTGAAATCCAAATACGCGAGGTTCAGATCAAAGATAGCCTCGGACCTCACGCACATAATGTAATTAGTTTCGTGCCGATCGGGTGTGTGAGCATCGTGATCTAGCTACTCGAATGAGGCATGCTGCTGCTGAATTTTCTGCAACTCCCTTCACGGATCAGCAACTTGCATTTAGTTTTTCTCTTTGCTCGGGCGTCATCACGAGGCATACCACATATCGAATTGTTCGTCTTAATGAGACGAACATGCTCACCAAATTTGGGAGCGATTTGACTCGGACCTCACGCACATAATGTAATTAGTTTCGTGCCGATCGGGTGTGTGAGCATCGTGATCTGGCTACTCGAATGAGCCATGCTGCTGCTGAATTTTCTGCAACTCCCTTCACGGATCAGCAACTTGCATTTAGTTTTTCTCTTTGCTCGGGCGTCATCACGAGGCATACCACATATCGAATTGTTCGTCTAAATGAGACGAACATGCTCACCAAATTTGGGAGCGATCTGACATGGAACGAGTGAGATATAGGCCCTAAAAGTGACTACCCATTACTGTAAAAAAATCCACCTTAAATGGTGTTTTGGTGCATTGAGGCCACACGGGAATAGTGTGCGGCCTACCCCTTTTTAGTCTTTAACCCATAACTTTGTCTTGGAGTGCCCGATTAAGCCGAAACTTGACCAATAGGGGTTTTTGACCGTGCTGGATCTAATGGATATGGTCCCATGGCTGTTTGATGTACCAAAAGTATAGTTCTAGTTACGGGGTCCATTTCAAGGTGCTAGAGATCGATTTTACAGAAATTATTTCTTTGTGTCCACTGCCTTAGACATGTCTGATTATGATGAAACTCAGCAGGCGGTCTTTTGAAATACTGATGAAGATCTTGATCAGTTTTGGGGTCATTCTGAGACTGTCGGGAATTTCCATTTTTGGTAGGCTTTATTGACTTGTTTCTTACCAAGGACCAAGGTGCTAAAAAATACGTACAAACAGTCAGTTTTGAATAGTCATATTGAGCAACACACATCACTTTGTAATAATAAGGCTCAAAATAATCAGTGACCATTGTTGTCCCACAATCGACTGCATATGTGGAACTTGGGAGCTCCACCATTTCTCTTGTAGCAGGGTTGCATACAAATGACCGGCTATTTTTCAATTAGCTTGTGAGATACAAAATACCGGCAAAAGAACAACCGATTCACAAATTGCTATGTGGGAAGTCAGAGGCTTTCAACACTACTTTGCCAGGTTGAACCTCACTTATGGTAAAAAAATTAAGTTTCACAGTTAGGGGTTCAGAATCTTCATATTCAGATCCTGAATCTGAAGATTCAATGCCTAAGTCTTAGCTTTTCCCAAAAGAGGAACAAATGGAAGGATGTTTAATGGCATAGCCTTTAATAAAATCAGAGTTGAAACTGAGGTTGCACCAAACCTTACATACGCATTTGAATCAGAGAATGGACTTGATAGGCAACTCCATTACTATCTTATGAATAAGATAAAATAAGGTACTACTTCCATATCGATCTAAAGAGCAAAGTAGAGAGAGGATCAGTGGGGCACTAAACAATATAGATATATCTTCTTTAAGACTAGGGAAAGTCACAACACGTAGATGAAGCAAAAAGGAGACAGGCTAAGAGGTTGGAGTTATAGAGAGAGGAGGAGGCTAGGGTTTTAAGAGCTTCTAAAAAGAGCAAGGCGAAGGGAATGGAGTGGAGAGAGAAAGGCTAAGGGAATGGAGAGAGAGAGAGGCACTTAGTGTTTCAAGAGAGAGGGGGGACGGTTTTATTTATTTAAAGGTCAGTAGAATGGAGTGTCCATGGGAGAAAAGAAGAAGATTGGTGACACAAATATGTTCTGGTGATTTGTTTTTATCTAAATCTTTCATTTTTTTAATTGGTTATTAATATTTTTATGAATATTTTCTTATATATTTTGGTTCTCCTACCTGTTTTTGTTTTTTAAGAGCACTGAATATTATGAAATATATTTAGGAAGAGGTAGCATTTATGATAGTATAATAAGATATATGGAAAATATCTCCATACCCCTTATTTTTTAGGTTTCATTTCATAATAGAACCAAAGTTTTAAAAGATATCTTGGACTATAAAAATTGTAGATTTTATTTATTCTAATTTAAACCTGTTTTTTTAGGCCAAACAAACAGACATGCCTTTTCTAAAAGCCATCCTCCCAAACTTCTCTCTTTCTCTCTCTCCCCAAACCCCTTCTCTCTCTTTTTTTCCCATCTCTCTCCCCTCAGTCTCTCTCCTCCTGCTCTCTCTCCTCACATTTCCCATTTCTCTCCTTTCATTTTTATGATCTTCACAAAACCCACAAACCCAATCCCCTTCTTCCTTGCGCCAAGTAAGTATTCAGGTTTCAGCATCTCTCCCTGCCTCTCTAGCTTTGGGGTTTGATCTCTCCCTACCTCTCTCTAGCTTTGGGGTTTGATCTGATCTTTTCTCTCTCTCTCTCTCTCTCTCTCTTTCTCTCTCTCTTTGTGTGTGTTCCTTCCTTTCTCCTTGTGTATTTTGGATTTCAGCCTTTTTCCCTTCCTTTCAATCTATCGAAATATCTATTTATTTATCTATGTTACTACCTCTCCCTCTTCCCTCTATGCGTTCGGAATTTCAGATCCTTCCCTCTCTTTCTTTACATTTTTCACCCTAAGTGATAGGGTAAGCAATCAAATAGGCCTTAAAGCCGCAATTGAAGCAACTACTAAGTTCTTGAGCAAGGCAGTGAAACCAGTATTGGTGAGGAGCTCAAAACTCAGAGTTGCAGGCATGTGAAGCATTCGTGGAGTAGCTGATGCCTGTGGCAATTATGCCATCAGCTAAAGGCCTCGTCCTTGAACTCCATCCTCATTTCATTGGGAGCTATTAGAAAGCTGTGAGCCTGCACTTTGTGATGAGATTGTGGAATCAGCTGATGCTTTTGGTTTTCTCATTGTGACCTATTGGGGCCCTGAAACTCAGAGTTCACAAAATCCGCAAACCCAATCTAGAAATTGTAGAAGCTTCTGGTTCAGCAAACAACCTCTTTCTCTTCCTATATTCTGATATATCTAGAGAGATCAAAGACAACAAAAGCTCAGATGATCTTTCCCCATTATTTTTTTTAATGTGGCATTTTTCGCTATTTTCACCATCATCAACAAAACCTTTTTTTTCTCTTGAACAACCTCTGCGTTTCGAGTATCAGTTATTTTCTCATTTTTAGAAGGTTTGGGCATCTCAAATGAATCAGCGTAATTCACTATGCATTATATTGCAGAATGTTTTGGATTGAACACGAACTTTCTTGGATATCTTTGAGGGGCAAGGTTTGCTGGTGTGGAAGGAAATGCTAGAGTGGATGATGGAGAAATTAGGGTTTTCTGGTCTTTGGATGTTAGGGTTTGCCGATTTTTGACATTTACAAGGGTTTTGGCCTTGGCCATGGCCTCCTCTAGGGAGAGAGAAGGGCTTCATAGAGGTGAGAGGTTATCAGGAGGAGAGAGAAAGGTGTTTGGAGAAACACAGGAGGAGAGAGAGAGATGCAAGAAGAGAGAGAAAGTGAGAAGTTTGAGGTATATAAGTGAAGAGAGAAAAAGGATTGGATCTAGAAAGAGCATGTCTTTCTTACATTTGTTAGGTTAAAAAATCGGTTTAATGTGGCTAGGTGGCTAAAAGATATTTTTTGAAGCCTTGGGTTTATCAAGAAATGAAACTTAAAAATAGGGGATATGGAGATATTTTCCCTAAAATTTATATATAGAGCTGCCAAACCAAAAATTAACCCTTGGCTAGATCAAAATATCATTTTTCTTAAAATCAATTTGAGGAAGTAGAAGTGAAGAAATTAAAAGGACTTCAATCATTCTCAAATAACAACTTATCTACTAAAAAAGATTAGAAAAATGTTTACATAAGGTTTACACCTTAAAATGTAGAAAAATGTTTACATAAGGTTTCTAATTTTTTTTTGAAAGCCTCCACAAGAGTGAAACTCACAACCTCAAACGTCTTCCTTTTTGGAGTTTAAAAACAAATTTTGGAATTCAAAATAAAAAAACCCTCTTGTTAAAAGATCCATTTATAATTAAAACAATAACCAACACACCCATATGCGGCTTTGATAAAAAGTGGCACTTTTATTATATCTATGCTACATTATTATGCCAGAGTTAAGGGAATAAAAAGTGGCACTTTTATTATATTTATAGTACATTATTAAGTCAGAGTTAAGGGTTAGACATGTGTAGCAAAAAAATGTCTTCCGTTTTGGAGTTTAAAAACAAATTTTGGAATTAAAAAAAAACTTCGAGTTTAAAAACAAATTTTGGAATTCCAAAAAAACTTCTTCCTTTTTGGAGTTTAAAAAAAAATTTTGGAATTAAAAAAAAAATAGCCTCCACAAGAGTGAATCCCGCAACTTTAAACGTCTTCCTTTTTGGAGTTTAAAAACAAATTTTGGAATTCAAAAAAAAAAAATCTCTTGTTAAAAGATCCATTTATAATAAAAACAATAACCAACACACCCATATGCAGGCGTTGATAAAAAGTGGCACTTTTATTATATCTATGCTACATTATTAAACGAGAGTTAAAGGGTAGACACATGTCGCGAAAACAAGAAAGGTACCTAACTGTATAGAGGTTGTAGGACATATTCCTAATTGTAAGGGGAGAGAGAGAGAGAAAGAGCCCAATATTCTAAAATAGAAAAGAGTGAGAGGGAAGAGAGAGAGAACACGTATAGTTTAGGGGAAGAAAGGGAAGAGAGAGAGAGAGAGAACACGCATAAATTTTACGGAGGGGGGAGATAGAGAGAGTAATGTCCTAACTTACCATAGATAAGTGCATGCATATTTTAGGGAAAGAGAGAGAGCAATATATATCTCACCTATATCTTAAAATCTTTACTTACTATTATACCATATTATATCCTTATCTAAACGTAGCATATTGAGAGAGAGAGAGCTCAATCTTCTAAAATAGGGAAGAGTGAGAGAGGGAAGAGATAGATAGTATGTATACTTTAAGGGAAGAAAGGGAAGAGAGGGAGTACACATATTTTTTAGGGGAGAGAGGGCAATCTATATCTCACCTATATCTTATAATCTATACTTATTATTTTCTCACCTAAAATATCTCTCTCATGCTAAGAGAGAGATTGTTTATCTTAATTAGGTTTAGAAGTCTTATAAATAGGTTAAGAAGCCTTCTTGTGCCCCTCGTAACCTCTCAAAATAGGTATGTTATTTTTTATTTTTCATGTAACAAGGAGTGTTTCGTTTCTATCTCTCTGTTTATACGTATATATGTGTTGGTTTGATTTGGGTTCTCACTCTCATTCTTTATTCTTTAAAAATTCGTTTTTTTTTTTTTTTTTCATGAATTCTGTCATGCTTTATAGTTTTATTATATTGGTACAATTTTGTTAACTTTAAATTTTCTTTAAACGAATTTGTTTGTGTGTTTGTTCATCTAAATTTATTTTCATTGCGATTAGAATATTTATTTTGTTTTTATTGTCATGTCTACTTGATCATTCCCTTCCGTGACTTTAAAATGGGGAGTTCGCTTTGTTAATGATAATTACTAACTGATCTTAAGATAGTTGTTGACAATTAACCTTATCAAAAGATATATACCCATATAGATATGTATATCAATACTAACAAGATATCCATACACTAACACTCCACCCTCAAACTCAAGATGCTTATAAGTTGCATAAACGAGCGAGTAGGATCTTTAAGTCTTCACGTGCATCGTGTGACCAATAGAAGCAGTAGTCTCTTAATAAGTTGCATAAACGAACGAGTTAGATATCTAAGTATTCACGTGCATGGCGTGACCAATAGAAGCAAAAACAGTGTTCTCTTAATAAGTTGCATAAACGAATGAGTGGAATATTTAAGTCTTTACGTGCATGGCGTGACCAATAGAAGCAGTGGTCTCTTGCTTGAACAAGAACTGCAAAATGGTACTTCACAGATTGGCACTTGAAAGAGCCAACAGAACTAGGTGTGGATGCGAAACAGATTCAACAACTCGCAGTCTAGAATAGAAGTCAAAATAAAGACAAAGGTTGTTTTGCAGAAAGTTGAAACAGGATTCGGCAGAAAGTCGAAATACAACTTGGAGGCATTTGGTAGTGCTTCCTTGGTCTATGAGTTTCTCTCACGAAACTGAGAGCCTTTATTGATTCAACCATGGATGAATAGGAGAGCTGAAGTTTTTATGAAAAGGGGGTTACAGGTGAAAAGGGGGTTATAGGGTCATGCTCATAGAGAGAATTAGATCAAAGAGAGATATTGGGTATGAATGGTAGAGGAGATCCAAAATGGGATTTGCATAGTAAAGTTTGTTTACAAGAGCAATTTATAGAGCAAAGTTTGAGAGAGAGGTAGGCGATGTCAAGGAGGGGTCTAAAATGGCTGAAAAACAAATAGTCCGTGGCAAGGGCAAAGAGGTTGTGACGAGAGAGAGAAGACATCATCAATCCTCCATACCATGAAAATCTCATCTGGACCTAATTCAAGCACTTCATATTGAACCACAGGACCTGGTGTTCTAGGCAATTCGTGACCACCGTCCTGCCATCGCATACTGAGCTTTATTTGATACCATTTGACAGTTACCGTCATTCCCATGTTCATGTTCACCAGCAAGGCTCCTAGCAAAGAAGAATCATTGGGTACCTTCTTTTGGTTTGTGTTAGTACCGGCGTTGAGACGCACAACGTGTATGCTCAATTCAATGAGTACTACATGGTAGGAATCAAAATGAAGAGGGCAATATGTATGCAAGCCAAGAAGAGCTTAACAGGAACACCGAGTTCATGTACTACAGCAGGAAAGGCATCTAGAGCTGCTTGCAACACATGCATTTTCTGATATCAGTGTATGGAGTAGCTCAAATTTCAATATAACAAAAGATGACGACGAACTCCCATCAATGCCAAAAGCTAAATTGAAAGGGATCAAATTTTTGGAAGCACCGAGATCAACTTTTTGGATGAACTAACATTTGACACACCACCAAGATTTGACACAGTGTAATCAGTTTATGTAATATGGTGGGCAGTTTGTGTAATATGGTGGGCACGAATCAGAGGCAGAGGGTAATAAAATTTCCGGACCTCAGATTAGAGGTTGGTTGGGGATTGAATTAAGGTTTTGAGGAAAAAAAAAAAAAAAAAAGAGAAGAAAAGAAAGAAGGTATATATATATATATATAAATCTAAACAAGAGTGGCAAGATCTAAAGATGGGGTCTTTGTAGAGAGTTGCTAATGTGAATGTACGATATGGGCCAAAAGACTTGGGTGCTCTTGACCGCTCGACGAAGTGCGCGCACCTTTGGAAACATAGTCTTTTATGAAGTAAGCCCATAAAATTTCCCGGCCTTAGATCTGACGTTGGCGACTTCAGATCTGAGGTCGCTTAGCCTAGATCTTAAGTTGAAGAGTCTAGAGCTTTTGACATTGGGTATGCATTCTTGCACAAGAATTGTTGCTTTGCATATCTAATATAGAGCAAATGCTGACATATTTGTGGTTATGATTTTGCATATTGAGTGTATCAAATTATCTTAGTAATTGAATTATGATCTATTGATTGCAAAAGAATTTTTTTTATTTTTATTTTTTGGATTTGTACGTATCATTGTTATTGTTCTTTTTTTAGTTGGTGAAGGTGATGAACAACATTCGTCCTCTTTTTTATTATTATTAATCTTAATTTTTAATGTCTTATAGAGATGGTTAGTTAGTTATGCATCATAAATTATTAATGCAAAGACAATTATAAAAAAAATTCTTTATGTCAATAATCTAAAGGGAAATCTAAGGGAAAATTGCAAAAAGCCCCTCAAAATGAACTTTTTACGCACTTTACCCCCATTCAAGTTTTCCTAGCAACTTCTCACAAAAAAAATTATGTTTCCTAGCCTGTATCCCTATACAAAAAATTAATTTTTTTTTTTATGAATGTACCCTTCCCTCATGTAATAAATCATTTTCAGATCCCAATAAAAAGAAACACCAGACCACACTTGTACAATGCCAGATTGCTCACTTCAAAACACCAGACCTGTTCAATACCAGATTGCTCACTTCAAAATGCCGGACTGCCCCTCCAAAATATTAAAATACAGGATTGCCCTTCAAAATGCCGGACCGCCCATTTCAGCAAAAACTAATCGCCAAACCGCTACTATGAAATGCAAGACCGCTACCATGAAATGCCGGACCACCACCATGAAATTCCGGACCGGCCATTCCAACAAAAATAATCGTCGAACTGCCTGTTCAAAATGCCCGACCGCTCTCTCCAACGAAAATAATTTGTTATGTGAAAGAAGGGTATTTTCATCCAAAAATAATGATTTTTTATATGGGGTATTTGCTTGGAAAAGTTGATAATTTGTTATCTGAAAGAAAGGTATTTTCGTCCAAAAAAAATGAACTTTTATATGGGAGTATTTGCTAGAAAGAGTTGGACGGGGGTAAAGTGCGTAACAAGTCAATTTTAAGGAGTTTTTTTGCACTTTTCCCGAAATATAATCCCTCTTTCTCCCTCTCCACGGAACATTGCTCTAGGATGCCTTCTAATAATGAAGTGGCATGCTTGAAAGTCCTACTGCTCTCTCTCTCCATTAGCTTTCAAACTCTCTTTCCAACCCACTGTGGAAGTTTAGGAAGTCTCCCGATTGTTTTTGTGTATTGTTCAGTCATCCTTCCGAGCAGAGCAACTATAATCTTTGTCACGTTAAATGGTTAGTAACAATCACTTCAAGTTCTCTCTACATGCCTCAATGCATCTCTCTCTGTTAACTAAATAACTCTGTCCCTCTACATTTGTTGGAATTTACATTTAGTTATTATTGGAGTAATAAAAATTAACTATGGGAATTGGGTTTTGAGCCAACGTAAGTTTTCAGAAACCATCCTCATGATTGAGATTAAAATTTGTTCGCAATAAAAAATAGTAATCATATCATAATCCTGTGGTGTATGGTAATGACACACCATGGAGACAACTGTCATCCAGTCCTCATTATGGACAGTGGTGATTAACTACACTTCTCGACGACGTATGGAGGAGACCAAACATAGTCCCCAATCGCCAATGGTTGCTCTTGGGTTGTAACATATACCACAGCCCTTCTTATCTCACCTCTCTTATGGCAAAAATCAATTTACCATGTTTCCATAAAGAGAGAAGAGAGAGTTAATGAGTTAAATTATTGGGCAAAAATATGGATTTTGCTGTGTCTTTTCTGGATTTGTATTATTGGCAAATATATTATATGTTTCAATTCTAAAAGTTTATTTGATGCTTAAAACCGTGATTTGGTTACTCGTTTTTTTTAATCATTTTTCATTTAATTATGATTTTCAATTTTTTTATGATTCTTTAATGAGTTTTTTTTTTTTCACATTTCCTTGCGGTTATGTTATGAAAACTAACAAACACTTAAAAATACTAAATCAGTTTCAAATATTTAAAATCTAAATTTTTTTTAAACTTTGAATTAATTTTTAATTCTTGATTTTCTATTAACACTTAAAAAATATTAAAAAAATTATTATCTTACAAAAAGATATAGGAAATATAAAAAAAAAAGGATATCAATTTTATTATTTCTTTCATATTTTTTGAAAATTACAAATTTTAAGTGTGTACTTTTATGCTTAAAAACTAGTTTATAGCTAAGTTTCTTATTTTTTATATTTGATATTTCTAGTCTACTTTTACTTTCCCATATTTTAAAACTTTTCTTTAAACACCATAATTTTTAAAATAAAAAAGTTTAAAAATATTTCATATTTTTAATTTATGAATTTTGAATGGTTTCAATTTTTTATGCACATTAACATATTTGTTAAGAATTTTCACAACATAAAATAGTATTATTCTTGGAGAAGTTCCTTTTCCATATAAGAGTAGTTTTTCAACTATTTTTATCGTATAGTCCTTAATTTGTAAAGTTTTCATAGAACCCATTTAAGCCACATTTTTCTTTTGATAAACAAAACAAATATCAGTATCATATTAAAGTATTTTTTAACACAAAACCCAAAAAAGTTCTATGGCTGTTTTAAAAAGTTTATAACAAATAATAATCAAGAAAAATAATTTTTGTTCTTTTTACTATATAATATCGAACTATTGCCTAATAGATCTCCAACATTAACTATTGCCTAAAAAATCTCTTTGGTCATTAAATACTTGGTCACTCTATTTCCTAATAGATCTCCAACATTAACTATTGCCTAATAGATCTCTTGGTCATTAAATACTTGGTCGCTCTTCTAAAGATCGATTTTAAGTGCAACACACATAATTCAAGTAGTATAACTTAATTTTATCTTCATTTTCTTAGAAAAAGAAAAGAAAAGATGGATTCAGGCGAGTCCGAGTAACTCGCCCGAGTAAATTGCCGCAGCCAAGGCCTGAGTACCTTGGCCGACTCGATTTTTTTAACTTAAGACACACCTAAGCTATCAGATTTTCTATCGGAAAATTAAAAATAATTATAACCTCCCTATAAAAAAGGTAAATGATCTTGTTGTATACAATCCCAAAAATTAATATGAAAATTTAGAAAATAACAACAGGAATACAATCTTCAAATGCCCTTTCATGTTCAATTCCCCAATAAGAACCACAAAATTACTTTCCCAAAAGGATCATCTTCACCGTCTGTAAAGGTAGATATATATAGCAACCATATAGTTTTAAATAATAATAATAATAATACGAATTATAAAAGAAGAAGAAGAAGGAGCGTGTGAACATATTTTTGGAGGTTAAAGTATATAATAGATAGAATCTCTATGGACGTAGATATGTTTTGAAATTGATGTAATTGAAGGCAATATGATTGAGAAATAGGGCACAATAAAATGAAACTAATTTTTTTATTCCAATATAAAACAAGATACAATTGTTTTTTAATAAGGAGGAATGGAATAAAAGGGAATCACTCAACCTCACGTGGGAATTACTCACTACATGGAGATGGATTACACACTCTCAACAAAAGCTCAAAGGAAACACTCAATTCTTGGTTGGTGGAAATGGATCCATTTGGACGTATTCATAGACTAAGGAAGATGTTTCTAGAGATTTATAATGAAATTTATAGAGAACGTTCCTAGATAGTTCCTTAAACAATAGTTCATTGCTAGATATTTTTAGATAATTTTTTAGAAAAGGTCCCTAGATAATTCCTTAAACAGTAATTTATTGCTAGATATTTCTAGAGATGTTTCTAGAAAACTTCCTAGGATAATGACTTAATTTGGTTCTAGGTTTTTGTGGAATCCTCAAGAACCTTTCTAGATTTACGGATGCATCAGTCACCCCACTTCAAAAGAACTTGTCCTCGAGTTATCAACCACGGACCTCCATATTTCCAAATTATTCTCTTTTAATTGCTCATCTGCTAGCCAAGCGTCTTCAGATTCAGGTTTGTCTTTCCACCGCACCAGGTATTGAGTGAGTTGTCCTTGACTGGTCATTATATTTTAGGTATCAATGATGTCAAGAATGCACTCATTCTCTTGCACAGGTCTCGAACCTCGTCTCAATTGATAGTATAAGCTTCTCCATGATATTTGAATAAATCAGAAATGTTGAAAATTGGGATGATCATAATACCTTTAGGTAACTCGAGGTGATGGGCATTTGTCCTAATGTGCTTCAGGATTAGACATGGTCCTATCTTCCAGTGTTTGAGTTTGTGATATTTTCCCTCTGGAAACCTATCACAACGGAGGTACACCATAACCAAATCTCCTTCATTAAACTCCTTTGGATGATGACTTTTGCCAGCAGCAGCCTTATATTGCTCATATGCCTCGGCTAACTTTCGGTGAACATTGTCATAGACTTCTTTCAAATGATCAGTCAGATCATCAGCATTTGCATTAAAATGTCCAGGGTTTGATATCGGTGTCACATCCAAAATGTGCAATGGCGTTCGCCCATACATAATTTCAAATGGTGTTTTTGCCTGTTGAACGATGCTTTGAACTGTTCTAGGCGAACTCTGCTTGTGCCAGCATAGAATCCCATGACCCTGGCCGATCTCCTCCAGGGTTTGAAGGAGATTTCCTAAAGTTCTATTGATGACCTCTGTTTGCCCATCAGTTTGTGAAAATTGATCAACAACAACTAATATAGAATCCAGCTCTTGCCTTGTTCTCGGAAGTCCCATCCCGAAGTCTAGGCCAACATCCACCCAAGTTTTTCTAGGGATGGGTAGTGGGTTGTATAAACCAGTATTTTGTGTGCATCCTTTTGCATGTTTACAAATCCCACATCTTTTAACAAATCTTCCAACATCATTTTTTAATTTAAGCAAAAAGTACCTTTCTTCTACAAGAGCTTGGGTCTTGTTTTGACCAAAATGTCCCTCTAGGCCACCTCCATGTAGCTCAGAAATGAGTTTAAGATTAACAGAACACTTAGGTACACAAAGGCGATTTCCTTTAAATAAAAAGCCTTCATGGAGGATGAAATCCTCAGCCTCGGTCAACACTGCATGCCCCTAAACTTCTCAGCCTCGGTCCATATTGCAAGACCCTAAACTGCTGAGCCTTGGTCAGCACTGCATCTCCCTAAACTACTCAGCTTCGGTCCATACTGCATACCCCTAAACTGCTCAGCCTCGGTCCATACGGCATGATCCTAAATTGCTCAACCTCGGTCCACACTGCAGGACCGTAAACTGGTTAGCCTCTGTCCGTATTGCATGACCCTAAACTACTCAGCCTCGGTCCATATTACATAACCCTAAACTGCTCAGCCTCGGTTCATACAGCATGACCCTACACTGCTCAGCTTCGGTGAATACCGCATGATCCTAAACTGCTCAGCCTCGGTTGCATACTTCATGACCACAAACTGCTCAACCATGGTCTATACTGCAAGACCCCAAACTACTCAGCGTCGGTCTGAACTGCATGAACCTAAACTGCCCAGCCACGGTCCATATTGCATTACCCTAAACTGCTCAGCTTTGGTTCATACTACACGACCCTAAACTGCTCAGCCTCGTTTGCGTACTGCATGACCCTAAGCTTTTCATCCACGGTCCATAGTGCGAGACCCCAAACTACTCAGCCTCGGTCCGTACTGCATGACCCTAAACTTCTCAGCCTTTGTCTATACTGCACGACCTTAAATTGCTCAGCCTCAGTCCTTACTACATGACCCTAAACTGTTAAGCCATGGTCCATACTGCATGACCATAAATTGCTCAGCCACGGTCCATTCTGCATGACCCTAAACTACTCAACCACAGTCCCTACAGCAAGACCCAACACTACCCAGCCACGATCCGTACTATAAATCTCTAAACTACTTAGCCATGGACCATACTGCAAGACCCTAAATTGCACAGCCACGGTCCATACTGCATGACCCTAAATTGCTCAGCCTCTATCCATACTGCATGGCCCTAAACTACTCAGCCTCAGTCCATATTGCATAACCCTAAACTGCTCAGCCTTGGTTCATACTACCTGACCCAAAACTTCTCAACCTTGGTCCATACTGTATGACCCTAGAACTGCTCAACCTCAGTCGATACTGCAAGACCCTAAACTTCTCAGCCCTTGTCCTCACAGCATGACCTTGTACTGCTCTGCCTCCCTCCATATTGCAAGACCCTAAACTGCTCAGCCTCGGTCCATACTGCACGACCATAAACTGCTCAGCCTCAGTCCATAATACATGACCCTAAACTGCTCATCCTCGGTTCATACTGCACTACCTTTAATTGTTCGGCCTCCGTCCATACTGTATGACCATAAACTACTAAGCCACGCTCTATACTGCATGACCATAGACTTCTCTGCCATGGTCCATTCTGCATGACACTAAATTGCTAAGCCATGGTCCATACTTCAAGACCCAACACTGCTCAGCCACGGTCCGTACTGCAAATCCCTAAATCTGCTCAGCCTAGGTCCATACTACAAGCCCCTAAATTGCTCAGCCTCTATCCGTACTTCATGACCCTAAACTGCTCAGCCACGGTCCATACAACATGACCTTAAACTCCTCTACCTCGGTCCATACTGCAAGAACCTAAACTGTTCATCTTCGGTCCATTCTACATGACTTTAAACTGCTCAGCCTCGGTCCATACTGCAATACCCTAACCTACTCAGCCTCGGTCCATACTGCATGACCCTAAATTGCTCAGCCTCGGTCCATACTCATGACCCTAAACTGCTCAGCCTCGGTCCATACTGCATGATCCTAAACTGTTCAACCTCGATCCACACTACGTGGCCCTAAACTGTTCAGCCACTGTCCAGACTGCAAGACCCTAAACATCTCGGCTGCAGTCCATACTGCAAGACTCTAAACTGCTCAGCCACGGTCCGTACTGCAAATCCCTAAATCTGCCCAGCCTAGGTCTACACTACAAGACCCTAAACTCCTCAGCCTCTATCCGTACAACATGACCCTAAACTGCTCAGCCACGGTCCATATAGCATGACCTTGAACTCCTCTACCTCGGTCCATACTGCAAGAACCTAAACTGCTCAGCCTCGGTCCATTCTGAATGACCTTAAACTGCTCAGCCTCGGTCCATACTGCAAGACCCTAAATTGCTCAGCCTCGGTCCGTACTGCGTGACCCTAAACTGCTCAGCCATGGTC
This sequence comes from Amborella trichopoda, assembly GCF_054954075.1. Classification (NCBI taxonomy): domain Eukaryota; kingdom Viridiplantae; phylum Streptophyta; class Magnoliopsida; order Amborellales; family Amborellaceae; genus Amborella; species Amborella trichopoda. The sequence goes on from NC_142344.1 coordinate 29,368,929, forward strand.
CATTCTGCATGATCCTAAACTGCTCAGCATCGATCCATACTGCATGGCCCTAAACGGCTCAGCCACGGTTCTGACTGCAAGACCCTAAGCATCTCTGCCACAGTCCATACTTCAAAACTCTAAATGTCTCTGCCACAATCCGTACTGCATGACCCTAAACAACTCAACCTCAACCATATTGCATGACTTTAAACTACTCAGCCTCGGTTCATACAGCAAAACCGAAAACTGCTCAGCCCCGGTCCATACAACAGGACCATATACTTCTCAGCCTCGGTCCATACTGCATAACTATAAACAGATCAGCCTCAGTCCATATTGCATGAGCTTAAAATTGCTTAGCCTCGATCCATATTAGATGACATTATACTTCTCATCATCAGTCCCTACGGCATGACCCTAAACTGCTCAGCCACGGTCAATACAGCATGCCATTAAACTGCTCTGCCTCGATCTGTACTGCATGACCCTAAAAGTCCCAACCTCAGTCCATACTATATTGCCCTAAACTGCTCAGCCTCAGTCTATATTGCATAACCCTAAACTTCTCAGCCACTACCCATGCTGCAAGACCCTAAACTGCTAAGCCATGGTCCATATTTCAAAACCCTAAACTCTTCAGCCATGGTCCATACTGCAAGACTCTAAATTACATAGCCATGTTCCATACCACATGACAAAAAACTATTCAACCTCGGTCCCTACTGCATGAAGCTAAACTGCTCCGCTTGGTCCCTATTGTATGACCCTAAACTGCTAAGCCTCGGTGAATATTGGATGACCCTAAACTGCTCAGCCTCGGTCAACACTGCATGACCCTAAAGTTCTCAGCTTCGGTCCATACAACATAACTCTAAACCGTTGAACCTTAGTGCATACTGCATGATTCTAAACTACTCAGTCTTAGTCCATACTGTATAACCCTAAACTGCTCAGCCTCGGTCCCTAGTACATGACCCTAAACAGCTCAACCTCAGTCTATACTGCATGACCCTAAACTGCTCAATCTCGGTCCATACTGCACCACCCTAAACTGCTCAGCCTCGGTCCCTAGTGCCTGACCCCGAACTACTAAGGATCGGTCCGTGCTACATGATCTTAAACTGGTCAGCCTCGGTCCGTACTTCATATTCCTAAACTACTCAACCTCGGTCCATACTGCATAACCTTAAAATGCTCAGCCTCGGTCCATACTGCACGACCTTAAATTGCTCAGCCTCGGTCCATACTGCATTACCCGAAACTGCAAACCCACGGTCCATGCTACATGAGCATAAGCTGCTCAGCCACGGTCCATTCTGTATGACCCTAAATTGCTCAGCCACGTTCCATCCTGCACGACCCAACATTGCGCACCCATGGTCCGTACTGCCAATCCCTAAATCGCTCAGCCATGGTCCATACTGTAAGACCTTCATATGCTCAGCCTCGGTACATAGTGCATAACCCTAAACTGCTCAGCCTCGATCCATACTACATGGCCCAAAACTGCTCAGCCTCGGTCCATACTGCATGACCTTAAATTGCTCAACCAAGGTCCATATTACAAGACCCTAAACTGCTCAGCCACGATACATACTTCAAAACACTAAACTGGCATGGTCCATATTGCAAGAATCTTAATTATGCAGCCACGTTCCATACCACATGATAAAAACTTCTCAACCTCAGTCCATACAACATGATGCTAATTTGCTCTGCTTGGGTCTCTATTGTAAGAACTGCTAAGCCTCGGTGAATACTGCATGACCGCAAACTGCTCAGCCTCGATCAACACTCCATGACCTTAAACTTCTCGGCCTCGGTCCATACTGCATGACTCTAAATTGTTGAGCCTCAGTCCATACTGCATGACCCTAAACTACTTAGTCTCAGTCAATACTGCACAACCCTAAACTGCTCAGCATCGGTCCATACTACATGACCCTAAACTGCTCAACCTCGGACCATACTACATGACCTTAAACTGCTCAGCCCCGGTCCATACTGCACAACCCTAAACTACTCAGCCTCGATGCATACTGCTTGACCCAAAATTACTCTGCCCGGTCCAAACTGCATGACCCTAAACTTTTCAGATTCGGTCCATATTGCATGGCCTTAAACTGTTGAGCCTCGGTCCATACTGCAGACCATAACTACCGAGCCTAGGTTCAAACTGCATGACCCTAAACTGCTCAGCCTCGGTCCATACTGCATGACCCTAAATTCCTCAGCCTTGGTACATAATGCATGACCAAATATTGCTCGGCCTCGGACCATACTGCGTGACTGTAAAATGCTAAGCCGGGGTCAATACTGCATGGCCCAAAAAAGCTCAGCCACGGTCCATACTGCAAGACCCTAAACTGCTCAGCCACTGTCCGTAATACAAAACCCAAACCTGCTCAGCCATGGTCCATACTACACAGTCCATACAACATGGCCCTAAACATCTCAACCTCGGTCAATACTGCATAACCCTAAACCATTCAGCCTCGGTACATACTGCAGGTCCCAAATCTGCTCGGCCTCGGTCTATACTGCAAGGCCCTAAACTTCACAGCCACTGTCCATATTGCAAAATCATAAACTACTCAGCCACGATCCATTCTACACGACCCTAAACTGCTAAGCCCCAATCAGTACTGCATAACCCTAAAATGCTAAGCCTAGGTCCCTACTACCTGGCCCTAAACTGCTCAGCCTTGATCCATACTGTGTGACCCTAAACTGGTCAGACTCGGTCCATACTGCATGACCGTAAATTACTCGGCCTCGGTCCATACTACATGACAATAAAATGCTCAGCCTCAGTCCATACCGCATAACCCTAAAATGGTCTATACTGCACGACCTTAAATTGCTCAACCTCGGTCCATACTGCAAGACCCTAAGCTGCTTGGCCACAGTCCATTCTGCAAGACTCTAACCTTCTCAGCCTATGTTCATACTGCATGATCCTAAACTGCTCAGCCTCAGACCATATTGCACTACCCTAAAATACTTAGCCTCAGTCCATACTGCATGACTTTAAACTACTAAGCCTTGGTCCATACCGCATCACCCTAAACTGCTTAGCCTCGGTCCATATTGCATGACCCCAAACTGGTCAGCCTCGGTCCATACTGCATGACCCTAAACTGCTCTAGCTCGGTGCATACCGCATGACCTTAAACTGTTCAGGCTCGGTCCATACCGCATGACGCTAAATTACTCAGCCTCGATCCATACTGCATGATCCTAAACTGTTCAGCCTCAATCCTTACTGCATGACCGTAAACTACTCAACCATAGTCCATACTGCATGACCTTAAACTCCTCAGCCTCGGTCCATACTGCCTGACCCTAAAATTCTCAGCCTCGGTCTATACCGCATGACGCTAACCTGCTCAGCCTCGGTCCATACAGCATGACGCTAAACTCCTCAGCCTCAGTCCATATTGCATGACTCTAAACAACTCAGCACCGGTCCATACTCCATGACCCAAAATTGCACAGCCTCGGTCTAAACTGCTTGACCCTAAACTGCTCAGCCTTGATCCGCATTGCATGACCCCAAACTGCTCACCCTCGATCCGTACTACATGACCTCAAACCGCTCAGTCAGGGTCCATACTGCAAGACCCTAAACTGCTCGACCATAGTCCATACTGCAAGATTCTAAACTCCTCAGCCACGGTCCATGGTGCATGACCGTAAACTTCTCAACCTAGGTCCATACTACATGACCCTAAATCGCTCAACCTCGATCCATACTGCATGACCCTAAAATGCTCCCCCTCAGTTTATTTTGTATGACCCTAAACTGCTCAATGTCGGTCCATACTTCATGACACTAAACTGCACAGCCGAGGCCCATAATGCAAGACTTTAAACTTCTCATCCATAGTCCATACTACATGACCCTAAACAGCTCAGCCTCGATCCATACTGCATAACTCTAAACTGCTTAGCGTCGGTCCTTACTGCATGACCCTATATTGCTCAGCCTCGAACCATACTGCATGACACTAAACTTCTCCACTTTGGTCGATACGGCATGAATCTAAACTGCTCACCCTCGACCCATATTGCATGACCCAAAAATTCTCAGCATCGGTCCATACTGCATGACACTAAACTACACAGCCACTGTCCATATTGCATGACCTAAAACCGCTCGGCCATGGTCCGTACCGCAAGACCCTAAATTGCTCATCCATGGTCCATATTGCAAGACCCTAAACTTCTCAGTCTCGATCAATACTGCATGACCCTAAACTGCTCAGCCTCGGTCCATACTGCATAACCTTAAACTGTAGAGGTCGGTCCTTACTGCATGACCCTAAACTACTCAGCCTCGATACACACTGCATGACCCTATATTGCTCAGCCTCGAACTATACTACATGACACTAAACTTCTCCACTTTGGTCCATACTGCATGAACCTAAACTGCTCACCCTTGACCCATATTGCATGACCAAAAAATGCTCAGCATCGGTCTGTATTGCATGACACTAAACTACACAGCCACGGTCTATATTGCATGACTATAAACCGCTCGGCCATGGTCCGTACTGCAAGACCCTAAATTGCTCATCCTCGGTCCATACCGCAAGACCCTAAACTGCTCAGTCTCGATCCATACTGCATGACCCTCAACTGCTCAGCCTCTGTCCATACTGCATAACCTTAAACTGCAGAGGTCGGTCCTTACTGCATGACCCTAAACTACTCAGCCTCGATACACACTGCATGACCCTATATTGCTCAGCCTCGAACCATACTGCATGACACTAAACTTCTCCACTTTGGTCCATACTGCATGAACCTAAACTGTACACCCTCGACCCATATTGCATGACCAAAAAATGCTCAGCATCGGTCTATACTGCATAACACTAAACTACACAGCCACGGTCCATATTGCATGACCCAAAATAGCTCGGCCATGGTCCGTACTGCAAGGCCTTAAATTGCTCACCCATGGTCCATACTGCAAGACCCTAAACTGCTCAGTCTCAATCCATACTACATGACCCTAAACCACTCAGCCTCGGTCCATACTGCATAACCTTAAACTGCAGAGGTCAGTCCTTACTGCATGACCCTAAACTACTCAGCCTCGATACACATTACATGACCCTATATTGCTCAACCTCGAACAATACTGCATGACACTAAACTTCTCTACTTTGGTCCATACTACATGACCCTAAATCGCTCAACCTCGATCCATACTGCATGACCCTAAAATGCTCCCCCTCAGTCTATTTTGTATGACCCTAAACTGCTCAATGTCGGTCCATACTTCATGACACTAAACTGCACAGCAGAGGCCCATAATGCAAGACTTTAAACTTCTCATCCATAGTCCATACTACATGACCCTAAACAGCTCAGCCTCGATCCATACTGCATAACTCTAAACTGCTTAGCGTCGGTCCTTACTGCATGACCCTATATTGCTCAGCCTCGAACCATACTGCATGACACTAAACTTCTCCACTTTGGTCGATACGGCATGAATCTAAACTGCTCACCCTCGACCCATATTGCATGACCCAAAAATTCTCAGCATCGGTCCATACTGCATGACACTAAACTACACAGCCACTGTCCATATTGCATGACCTAAAACCGCTCGGCCATGGTCCGTACCGCAAGACCCTAAATTGCTCATCCATGGTCCATACTGCAAGACCCTAAACTGCTCAGTCTCGATCAATACTGCATGACCCTAAACTGCTCAGCCTCGATCCATACTGCATAACCTTAAACTGTAGAGGTCGGTCCTTACTGCATGACCTTAAACTACTCAGCCTCGATACATACTGCATGACCCTATATTGCTCAGCCTCGAACCATACTACATGACACTAAACTTCTCCACTTTGGTCCATGCAGCATGAACCTGAACTGCTCATCCTCGACCCATATTGCATGACCCAAAAATGCTCAGCATGGGTCCATACTGCATGACACTAAACTACACAGCCACGGTCTATATTGCATGACCCAAAACCCCTCGGCCATGGTACGTACTGCAAGACCCTAAATTGCTCATCATCGGTCCATACCGCAAGACCCTAAACTGCTCAGTCTTGATCCATACTGCATGACCCTAAACTACTCAGCCTCGGTCCATACTGCATAACCTTAAACTGCAGAGGTCGGTCTTTACTGCATGACCCTAAACTACTCAGCCTCGATACACACTGCATGACCCTATATTGCTCAGCCTCAAACAATACTGCATGACACTAAACTTCTCTACTTTGGTCCATACTGCATGAACCTAAACTGTTCACCCTCGACCCATATTGCATGACCACAAAATGCTTAGCATCGGTCCATACTGCATGACACTAAACTACACAGCCACGGTCCATATTGCATGACCCAAAACCGCTCGGCCATGGTCCATACAGCAAGACCCTAAATTGCTCATCCATGGTCCATACTGGAAGACCCTAAACTGCTCAGTCTCGATCCATACTGCATGACCCTAAACTGCTCAGCCTCGATCCATACTGCATAACCTTAAACTGGAGAGGTCGATTCGCACTGCATGACCCTAAACTACCCAGCCTTAGTCGATACAACATGACCCTGAACTGCTGTGCCTCAACCCATACTTGGTTTGCCTCAGTAGATATTGCAGGATCCTAAAACTACTCAGCCTCAATCCATACTACTTGACCCTAAACTGCTCCGCCTTGGTCCGTATTTCTTGACCCTAAACTACTCAGCCACAATCTATACTGTTAGATCTTAAACTGCTCAGCCTCGGTCCAAACAGCCTCGATCCGTATTTCAAGACCCTAAATTGCTCAGCCTCTGTCCATATTGCATGACCCTAAACTTCTGAGCCTCGATTGCATATTGCATGAACCAAAATTTCTCCGCCACTATCCCTACTGCAAGACCCTAAACAGCTTGGTCACGGTTCATACAGCACGACCCTAAGCCGCTCAGTCTCGGTCCATATTTCAGAACCCTAAATTGCTCAGCCTCAGTCCATACTGCATGACCCTAAACTTCTCAGCCTCGGTTGCATCTTGCATGACCCAAAACTACTCAGCCATGGTCCCTACTGCAAGACCCTAAATTGCTCGACCATGATCCATACAACACGACCCTAAGCTGCACAACCTCGGTTCATACTGCTCGATCCTAAACTGCTCAACCTCGGACCACACTACATTACCCTAAACTGCTCAGCCTCAGTCCATACTGCATGACCTTAAACTGCTAAGCCTCGGTCCATGCTGCATGACTCTAAACTGCTTAGCCTCAGTCCATACTGCATGAGCCTAAACAGGTCAGCCTCGGTCCATGCTGCATGACCCTAAAATGCTCAGGCTCAGTCCATACCGCATGACTCTAAACTGTTCAGCCTCGGTCGATACTGCATGACGCTAAAGTTCTCACCCTCAATCCAAACTGTATGATCTTAAACAGATTAGCCTAAGATTGTACTGTATGACCCTAAACTATGCAGCCACGGTCCATAATGCATCACCTTAAACTTCTCAGCCTCGGTCCATACCAGATGACCCTAAACTGCTCAGCGTCGGTTCATACAGCATGACCCATTATTGCTCAGCCACATTCCTTACTGCAAAACCCTAAACAGCTCGGCCACGGTCCATACTGCAAGAACCCAAGCTGCTTAGCCTCGGTTCATACTGCATGACCCTAAAATGCTCCCCCTCAGTCTATTTTGTATGACTCTAAACTGCTCATTGTCGATCCATACTGCATGACACAAAACTGCACAGCCCAGGCCCATAATGCAAGACTTTAAACTTCTCATCCATAGTCCATACTACATGACCCTAAACCGCTCAGCCTCGATCCATACTGCATAACTCTAAATTGCTTAGCGTCGGTCCTTACTGCATGACCCTATAGTGCTCAGCCTCGAACCATACTGCATGACACTAAACTTCTCCACTTTGGTCCATACTGCATGAACCTAAACTGCTCACCCTCGACCCATATTGCATGACCCAAAAATGCTCAGCATCGGTCCATACTGCATGACACTAAACTACACAGCCACAATCCATATTGCATAACCCAAAACCGCTCGGCCATGGTCCGTACTGCAAGACCCTAAATTGCTCACCCATGGTCCATACTGCAAGCCCCTAAACTTCTCAGTCTCGATCCATACTGCATGACCCTAAACTGCTCAGCCTCGGTCCATACTGCATAACCTTAAACTGTAGAAGTAGGTCCTTACTGCATGACCCTAAACTACTCAGCCTCGATACACATTGCATGACCCTAAACTACCCAGCCTCGGTCCATACAGCATGACCCTGAACTGCTATGCCTCTACCCATACTGCATTACCCCAAACTGTTGAGCCTTGGTCCATCTTGAATGGCCCTAAACTGCTCAACCACGGTCCGCACCCCATGACCCTAAACAGCTCAGCCTCGATCCATACTGTGTGACCCTAAACTGCTCAGCCTCGATAGATATTGCAAGATCCTAAAACTATCAGCCTTGATCCATACTTCTTGACCCTAAACTGTTCCGCCTCGGTTCGTATTTCTTGACCCTAAAGTACTCAGCCACAATCTATACTGTTAGATCTTAAACTGCTCAACCTCCGTCCAAACAGGCTCGGTCCATATTTCAAGACCCTAAATTGCTCAGCCTTTAGCCATATTGCATGACCCTAAACTTCTGAGCCTCGATTGCATACTGCGTGAACCAAAACTGCTCCGCCACTGTCCCTACTGCAAGACCCTAAACAGCTTGGCTATGGTCCATACAGCACGACCCTAAGCCGCTTAGTCTCGGTCCATATTTCAAGACCCCAAATTGCTCAGCCTCAGTCCATACTGCATGACCCTAAACTGCTCAGCCTAGGTTGCATCTTGCATGACCCAAAACTACTCAGCCACGGTCCCTACTGCAAGACCCTAAACTGCTCGAAAACGGTCCATACAGCACGACCCTAAGCTGCTCAACCTCGGTTCATACTGCTCGATCCTAAACTGCTCAGCCTCAGACCATACTACATTATCCTAAACTGCTCAGCCTCGGTCCATACTGCATGACCTTAAACTGCTAAGACTCGGTCCATACTGCATGACTCTAAACTGCTTAGCCTCAGTCCATACTGCATGAGCCTAAACAGGTCAGCCTCGGTCCATGCTGCATGACCCTAAATTGCTCAAGCTCAGTCCATACCGCATGACTTTAAACTGTTCAGCCTCGGTCGATACTGCATGACGCTAAATTGCTCACCCTCAATCCAAACTATATGACCTTAAACAGATTAGCCTCAGATTGTACTGTATGACCCTAAACTATTGAGCCACGGTCCATCCTGCATCACCTTAAACTGCTCAGCCTTGGTCCATACCGGATGACCCTAAACTGCTCAGCGTCGATTCATACTGCATGACCCATTATTGCTCAGCCACAGTCCCTGCTGCAAAACCCTAAACTGCTCAGCCATGGTCCATACTGCAAGACCCTAAGCTGCTCAACCTCGGTTCATACTGCATGATCCTAAACAGCTCCACCTCGTACCATACTGCTTTAACCTAAACTGCTCAATGTCGGTCCATACTGCGTGACCATAAACTTCTAGGCCTCGGTCTATACTGCATCACCCTAAACTGCTTAGCCTCGATCCATACTGCATGACTCTAAATCGGTCAGCCTCGATCCATGCTACATGACCCTAAACTGTTCAGGCTCAGTCCATACCGCATGACCTTAAACTGTTCAACCTTTGTCCATACTGCATGACACAATTTCTCAGCCTCGATCCATATTGTATGACCTTAAACTGTTCAGCCTCGGTCCGTACTGCATGACCCAAAACTACTCATCCACAGTCCATACTACATGACCTTAAACTCCTCAGCCTCGATCCTTACTGCATGACCCTAAACTGCTAGCCTCGGTCCATACTACATGGCGCTAACCTGCTCTGCCTGGGTCCATACTGCATTACCCCAAAGTCCTCAGCCTTGTTCCATACATCATGACCCTAAACTGCTCAGCGTTGGTCCTGCCTGCACGACTCAAAATTGCTCAGCCTCAATCCAAACTGCATGATCTTAAACTGCTCAGCCTCGATCCATACTGTAAGACCCAAAACTTCTCACCCTCGGTCAGTCAGCAAGGGTCCATACTGCATGACCTTAAACTGCTCGGCCACGGTCCATACTGTAAAACACTAAACTGCTCAACCATGGTCTGTAGTGCAAGACTCTAAACTCTTCAGCCACGGTCGATTTTGCATTATTGTAAACAGCTCAACCTAGATCCATACTGCATGAACAGAAATTGCTCAACCTCCGTCAGTACTGCGTGACCCTAAACTGGTCACCCTCGGTCCATATTGCAAGACCCTATACTGCTCATCCATGTTCCCTACTGCAAGACCCTAAACTGCTTGGCCTCATTCAATGTTGCATGAACCAAAACTACTCAGCCTCGGTCCATACTACATAACCCTAAACTGCTCAGCCTAGGTCCATACTGCATGACCCTAAACTGCTCAACCTTGGTCCATACTGCATGACCCTAAATTGCTCAGCCTCGGTGCATACTGCGTGACCCTAAACGGCTAAGCCATGTCCATTCTGCGTGACCCGAAACTGCCCAACCTCGGTCCATACTGCATAACCCTAAACTACTCTGCATCGGTACATACTGCATGACCCTAAACTACTAAACCGCATTTCATGCTGCAAGACCCTATACGCCCTTGCCTCGGTCCATACAACAGGACCCTAAACTGTTGAGGCTCGGTCTATACTGCAAGCCCCTAAACTGCTAAGACTCAGTCCATACTTCATGACCCTAAACTGCTCAGCCTCGATGGCATACTGCATGACCCTAAACTACTCAGCCACGGTCCCTATGCTAGACCCTAAACTGCTCTACCACAGTCCATACAGCAAGACGCTAAGCTGCTCAGCCTCGGTTCATACTGCTCGATCCTAAACTACTCAGCCTCGGACCACACTATATTACCCCAAACTGCTCGGCGTCGGTCCATCCTACATGACCTTTAACTGCTAAGCCTCGATCCATACAGCGTGACCCTAAACTGCTTAGCCTGTGTCCATACTGCATGACCCTAAACTGGTCATCGTCGGTCCATATTGCATGACCCTAAACTGCTTAGGCTCAGTCCATACTGCATGACTCTGAACTGTTTAGCCTCGGTCCATACCGAATGACGCTAAATTGCTCAGCCTCGATCCGTGACTCAAAACTACTCTGCCACAGTCCATACTGCATCGCCTTAAACTGGTCTGCCTTGGTCCATACTGCATGACCCTAAACTGCTCAGCTTCGATCCATATTGCATGACGTTAACCTGCTCAGCCTCGGTCCATACTGCTTGACCCTAAACACTTTAGCCTGGGTCCATACAACATGACCCTAAACTGCTCAGCATCGGCCCATACTTCATGACCCAAAATTGCTCAGCCACTGTCACTACTGCAAAACCCTAAACTGCTCGGCCTTGGTCCATACTACAAGACCCTAAGCTGCTCAGCCTCGGTCCATACTGCATGATCCTAAACTGCTCAAACTCGGACCATACTGCATTACCCTAAACTGCTCAACCTCAATCCATACTGCATGACCTTAAACTGTTAAGCCTCAGTCCATACTACATCACCCTAAATTTCTTAGCCTCGGTCTTTACTGTATCACCCTAAATTGGTCAGCCTCAGTCCGTACTGCATGACCTTAATATGCTCAGGCTCAGTCCATATCGCATGACCTCAAACTGTTCACCCTCTGTCCATACTGCTTAAGGCTAAATTCTCAGCCTCAATCCATACTGCATGACCTCAAACTGTTCCACCTCGGTCCGTAGTGCATGACCCTAAACTACGTAGCCACAGCCTCGGTCCTTACTCCGTGACCCTAAACTGCTCAGCCTTGGTCTGTACTGCATGACGCTAACCTGCTCAGCCTGGGACCATACTGCATGACCCTAAACTCCTCAGCCTCGGTCCATACATCATGACCCGAAACTACTCAGCGTCGGTCCATCCTGCTTGACTCAAAATTGCTCAACCTAGGTCCAAACTGCCTGATTCTAAACTGCTCAGCTTCGGTCCATATTGTAAGACCCTAAACTGCTCACCCTCGGTCTGTACTGTACGACCCTAAACTGCTCAGCCAGGGTCCATACTGTAAGACCTTAAACTGCTCGGCCACGGTCCATACTACAAAACCCCAAACTACTCAGCCATGGTCTGTACTCTAAGACTCCAAACTCAACCATGATCCGTTTTGCATGACCGTAAACTGCTCAACCTAAGTCCATACTGCATGACCCTAAGTTGCTCAACTTCGGTCCCTACTGCGTGACCCTAAACTGCTCACCCTCGGTCCATATTGCTAGACCCTTTACTGCTCATCCATGTTCCATATTGCATGACCCTAATTTGCTCGGCCTCGATCCATGCTGCATGACCCTAAACTACTCAGCCTCGGCCCATACTGCATGACCTTAAACTGCTCAGCCGCAGTCAATACTGCATCATGCGAAACTGATGAACCTCGGTCCATATTTCATGACCCTAAACTGCTCAGCCTCGGTCCATACTGCGTGACCCTAAAAGACTAAGCCACAGTCCATACTGCATGACCCTAAATTGCTCGACTTTGGTTCATACTGCATAACCCTAAAGAATTCTACGTCGCTTTATACTACATGACCCTAAACTACTAAACCTCATTCAAACTGCATGACACTAAATTGCCTAGCATCGGTCCATACAACATGACCCTATGCTGCTGAGTCCCGGTCCATACTGCATGACCCTAAACTGCTTAGCCTCGGTCCATACTGCATGACCCTAAATTGCACAGCCTCGGTCCATACTGCATGACCTTAAACTGCTAAGCCTCGGTCCATATTGCATGATCCTAAACTACTCAGCCTCGTTTCATACTGCATGACCCCAAACACCTCAGCCTTGGTCCACATTGCATGTCCTTAAACTACTCAGCCTCGATCCATCCTGCATACCCCTAAACTGCTCAGCCACGGTCCATACTGCATGACCTAAAACTTCTCAGCCTCAATCCATACAGCATGACCCTAAAACTGATCAGCCTCGATCCATACTGCATGCCTCTAAATTGCTCAGCCTCAGTCCATCCTACACGACCTTAAACTGCTCAGCCACGATCCAGACTGAAAAATCGTAAACTGCTAGGCCATTGTTGATATAACAAGACTCTAAACTGGTCATTTACGGTCCATACAGCATGACCTTAGAATGTTCAACCATGGTTCATACTGCATGACCCTAAATCGCTCTGCTTGTGTATGTACTGCATGAGCCAAAACTGCTCACCCTTGGTCCATATTGCATGACCCTAAACTCCTCAGCCTCTGTCCATACTGCATGACAGAAAACTGCTCAGCCACGGTCCACACTGCATGACCATAAACTGCTCGGCCACGATCCATACGACAAGACCAAAAATAGCTCAGCATCTATCCATACTGCATGATGCTAAACTACTCAGCCTCTGTCCGTACTGCATGACCCTAAAATGCGTAGCCTCGGTCGATACTTGATAACCCTAAACTATGCAGCTTCGGTCAATACTACATGACCATAAACTACTCAGCCTTTGTACATACAACATGACCCAAAGTTGCCAAGCCTCGGTCCATACAGCAAGACCCTAAACAGTTGAGCCTCGGTCCATACTGCATGACCCTAAACTGCTAACCATACTGACCCTAAACTTCTAAGCCTCAGTCCGTAGTGCATGACCCTAAACTGCTCATCCTCGGTCCACGCTGCATGACCCTAAACTCCTCTACCTCAGTCCATACTGCATGACCCTAAACTGCTTGGCCACGGTCTATACGACAAGACCCTAAACTACTCATCCGTGGTCCTTACTGCAAGACCCAGCCAATACTGCATGAACTTAAACTACTCAGCCTCTGTGCCTACTTCATGAACCTAAACTACTCAGAATCGGTCTATATAGCATGACCCTACACTACTCAGCCTCAGTTCATACTGCAAAACCCTAAACTGCTCAACCTCTATCCATACTACATGACCCTGAACTGCTAAGCCTCGGTCCATACTGCATGACCTTAAAACTACTCAGCCTAGGTTCATTTTTCATGACCCTAAAATTGCACAGCGTCGATCCATACTGCGTGACCCTAAACTGCTCAGCCTTGGTCTCTACAGCAGGACCCTAAACTGCTCAACCATGGTCCATACTGCATGCCCTTAAACTGCTCAGCCTCGGAACATACTGCATGACCCTAAAAGTCTTAGCCTCTGTCCATACTACTTGACCCTAAACTCCCATACTGCATGACTCTAAAATGCTCAGCCTCAGTCCATACTGCATGAACTTAAACTGCTCAGCCACGATCCATGGCGATTAACCCCAAACCGCTCAGCATCCGTCCATACTGCATGACCATAAACTGCTCTGCCTCGGTCCATATTGCACGACCCTAAATTGCTCCACCATGATCCATAATGCACGGTCGAAAACGGTTCAGCCACAATCCATACCAAAAAACCCTAAACTGCTCGGTCATGGTCCATTCAACAAAACTTTAAATTGCTCAGCCTCGGTCCATACTGCATAACCCTAAACTACTTAACGTCGGTCCATACTGCATGACCCTAAACTATTCAGCCTCGGTATATACAGCATGATCCAAAACTGCTCAGCCTGGGTCCATACAGCATGACCCTAAACTGTTGAGCCTCGGTCCATACTGCATGACCCTAAACGGCTAAGCCTTGGTCCATATTGCATTCAACTGCTAAGCCTGGATCCGTAGTGCATGACCCTAAACTGCTCAACCTCACTCCACACTGCATGACTTAAACTACTCAGTCTTGGTCTATATTGCATGACCCTAAACTAATCAGCCTCAATCCACACTACATGTCCCTAAACTATTTGACCTCGGTCCATACTGTATAGCCCCAAACTATGCAGCATTGGTCCATACTGCATGACCCAAAATTGCCCAACCTCGGTCCATACTGCATGACCCTAAAATTGATCAGCCTCGATCCATACTGCATGACCATAAACTGCTCAGCCTCGATCCCTACTGCAGGACCCTAAACAGCTCAGCCACGGTCCATACTGCATGCCCTTAAACAGCTCAGCCTCGGTCCATATAGCATGACCCAAAAGGTCCCAGCCTCAGCCCACACTACGTGAACTTAAATTGCTCAGCCTCAGTCCATAGTGCATGACCCTAAACTGTTCAGCCTCGGTCCATACTGCAAAACCCATAAACTGCTAAGTCATGGTCCATTCTGTAAGAATCTAAACTGCTCAGCGATGGTCCATACGGCATGACCATCGACTTCTCAACAGTGGTCCTTACTGCAGGACCCTAAACTGCTCCGCCTTGGTCCGTAATACATAACCCAAGACTGCTCACCCTCGCTCCATATTGCATGAACGAAAACTGCTCAGCCTCCATCCATGTTGCATGACAATAATCTGCTCAGCCACGGTCTATACTGCATGACCCTAAACTGCTCAGCCTTTGTCTGTACTTCATAACCCTAAACTACTCTACGTCGGTCCATACTGCATGACCCTAAACTACTTAACCTCGATCCGTACTGCAAGACCCTAAACTGCCTAGCCTCAGTCCATGCAGCATGACCCTAAACTGCAGAGCCTCGATCCATACTGTATGAACCTAAATGCTGAGCCTCGTTCCATATTGCATGATCCTAAACTGCACAGCCTCGGTCCATACTGCATGACTCTAAACTACTAAGCCTCTGTCGGTAAGGCATGACCCTATCAGCTCAGCATCGATCCATACTGCATGGCCCTAAACGAGTCAGCCTCACTCCACACTGACTGACCATAAAATTCTCAGCCTAGGCTCATACTGCATAACCCTAAACTGCTCAATGTCGGTCAATACTGCATGACCCGAAACAACTCAGCCTCGGTATATACAGCATGTCCCAAAACTGCCCAGCCTCGGTCCATACTGCATGACCCTAAATGTTTCAGGCTTTGTCCATACTACATGACCCTAAAGTGGTCAGCCTCGGTCCATACCACATGACCCTAAACTGCTCAGGCACGGTCAATACTGCATGACCCAAAACTGTTCAGCCTCGATCCATACTGTGTGGCGCTAAATTGCTCAGCCTCGATCCATACGACATGAATCTCAACAGCTCAAGCTCGGTTCATACTGCATGACCCTAAACTGTTGAGCCTCGACCCATACTGCATGACCCTAAGCTGCTAAGCCTTGGTCCATACTGCGTGACCCTAAACTGCTAAACCTGGATCCATAGTGCATGACCCTAAACTGCTCAGTCGTAGTGCACACTGGATGACCCTAAACTGCTCAACCTCGATCCATACTCCATGACCCTAAATTAATCAGCCTAGATCTGCACTGCATGTCCCTAAACTACTTAGCCTCGGTTCATACTGTATATCCCCAAAGTACGCAGCCTCAGTCCATATTGGATGATCCAAAACTGCCCAGCCTCAGCCCATACTGCATGACCCTAAAATTGATCAACCTCGATCCATACTGCATGACCATAAACTGGTCAGCCTTGATCCCAACTGTTGGACCCTAAACTACTCGGCCACGGTCCATACTGCATGCACTTAAACAGCTCAGCCTCGGTCCATAGTGCATGACCCTAAAAGTCCCAGCCTCAGTCCACACTGTGTGAACCAAAACTGCTCAGACGCAGTCCATAGTGCATGACCCTAAACTGCTCAGCCTCGGTCCATAATGCAAAAGCCCTAAACTGCTAAGTCATGGTCCATTCTGCAAGACTCTAAACTGCTCAGCCATCGTCCATACGGCACGACCCTAGACTGCTCACCCTAGGTCCATTTTGCATGATCCGTAACTGCTCAGCCTCGATCCATACAACATGACAGTAAAACTTCTAACCCACGATCTGTACTGCATGACTCTAAGCTGCTCAGCCTCGGTGCATACTTCATAAACCTAAATTGCTCAGCATCGATCCATACTACATGACCTTAAACTACTCAAGCTCGATCCATACTCCTGAGCCTAAACTACGTTGCCTCAGTCCATATAGCATGAACCCAAACTGCTGAGCCTCGGTCCATACTGCATGAACCTAAACTGCTGAGCCTCGGTCCATACTGCATGATCGTCAATAGCACAGCCTCGGTCCATACTACATAACCTTAAACTACTAAGCCTCAGTCCGTAGGGCATGACCCAAAACTGTTCAGCAACGATCCATACTGCATGACCCTAATGACTCAGCCTCGGTCGATACTGTCTGACCTTAAAATGCTCAGCCTTGGTTCATACTGCATAACCCTAAACTAGTCAGCGTCGATCAATACTGCATGACCCTAAACTACTCAACCTCGGTATATACAGCATGTCCAAAACTGCCCAGCCTCGGTCCATACTGCATGACCCTAAACGTTTGAGCCTCGGTCCATACTACATGACCCAAAACTATTAAGCCTCGGTCCATACTTCATGACCCTAAACTGCTCAGCCTCAGTCCATAATACATGACCCTGAACTGCTCAGCCTCAGTCCATACTACATGACCCTAAACTGCTCAGCCTTGGTCCATACCGCATGACCCTAAACTAATCAGCCTCGGTCCTTACTACATGACCCTAAACTAATTAGCCTCGATCCACACTTCTTGTCCCTAAACTACTTAACCTCGGTCCATACTGCATGACCCAAAATTTCCCATCCTCGGTCCATACTGCATGACCTAAAATTGATCAACCTCGATTCATACTGTAAGATAAAAAAGTTCTCAGCCTCGGTCCCTACTGCAAGACCCTAAATTGCTCACCCATGGTCCATACTGCATGCCCTTAAACTGCTCAGCCTAGTTCTATAACTGCATGACCCTAAAAGTCTCAGCTTCAGTGCATACTGCATGACCCAAAGGCCCCATATTGCGTGACTCTAAATTGCTCAGCCTCGGTCCACACTGCATGAACCTAAACTGCTCAGCCTCGGTCTGTCGTGCTTGACCCTAAACTGTTGAGCCTCGGTTCATACGGAAAAACCCCTAAACTGCTAAGTCATGATCCATTCTGAAGGATTCTAAACTGCTCAGCCATGGTTCATATTGAATGACCCTAGACTACTCAACTGCAGTCCTTAGTGCATGACCCTAAACTGCTCTACCTTGGTCCATACTACATAACCCAAGACTGCTCACCCTCGGTCCATATTGCATGATCCAAAACTGCTCAGCCTCGGTCCATACAACATGACAGTAATACTGCTCAGCCACGGTCCATACTGCAAGAACCTAAATTGCTCGGATACAGTCCATACTACAAGACCCTAAACTGCTCAGCCTCGATCCACACTACATGACCCTAAACTACTCAGCCTCGGTCCATAATGCATGACCCTAAACAGATCAACCTCAGTCCATACTGCATAACCCTAAACTGCTAAGCATCGGTCCATACTGCATGACCCTAAACTACTCAAGCTCGATACATACTGAATGACTTTAAACTGCTCAGCCTCTATCCATTCAGCATGACCCTAAACTGTTGAGCCTCGGTCCATACTGCCTGGCCTTAAACTACATAGCCTTAGTCCATACTGTGTGACCCTAAGCAGCTAAGCTTAGGTCCGTAGTGCATGACCCTAAACTTCTAAGCCTCGGTCCACATTGGATGACCCTAAACTGCTCAGCCTCGATCCACATTGCATATCCCTAAACTAATCAGCTTCGGTCCAACTGCATACCCTAAAACTACTCGGCCTCGGTCCATATTGCATGACCAAAAACTTCTCAGCCTTGTCATTACATGACCCTAAAACTTCTCAGCCTCGACTGCAAGACTCTAAACTGTTCTGCCACAGTCCATAACGGATGACCCTAGACTGTTCAACCTCGGTCCGTACTGCATGATGCAAAACAGCTCCGCTTGTGTCCGTACTACAAGATCCTAAACTGCTCACCCTTGGCTCATATAGTGTGACCCAAAACTGCCCCGCCTCAGTCCATACTGCATGACAGTAAAGTGCTCAGCCACAGTCCATACTACATGACCCTAAACTGCTCGGCTACGATCCATACTGCAAGACCCTAAATTGCTCACCCATGGTCCATACTGCATGACCCTAAAACTGCTCTGCCTCGATCCATAGTGCATGACCCTAAACTGCTTACCCTCAGTGAGTACTGCATGACCCTAAACTGCTCAGCCACGAACCATAGTGCTTGA
The DNA here is from genome assembly GCF_054954075.1 of Amborella trichopoda. Lineage (NCBI taxonomy): Eukaryota > Viridiplantae > Streptophyta > Magnoliopsida > Amborellales > Amborellaceae > Amborella > Amborella trichopoda. Next base: position 29,388,171 of record NC_142344.1, read on the forward strand.
CCTTAAACTACACAGTCTCGGTGCATACTTCATGACCATAAACTGCATCGCCTCGGTCCATATTGCATTTCCCTAAGCAGCTCAACCTCGGTCCATACTGCATGAACCTAAGCTTCTCACCCTTTGTCCATATTGAGTGACCATAAACTGCTCAGCCTTGGACCATACCGCATGACACTAAACTGCTCAGCCACGATCCATACTGCATGACCCTAAACTGCTCAGCCTTGGTCCATACTACATGACCCCAAACTGCTAAGCCTCGGTCTATACTGTAAGACCCTTAACTGCTCTGCCACAGTCCATACTGCAAGACCCTAAGCTGCTCCATCTCGCTTCATACTGCATGATCTTAAATTGCTCAGCCTTGGTCTACATTGCATTAACCTAAACTGTACAGCTCGATCCATACTGCATGACCTTAAATTGCTAAGCCTTGGTCCATACTGGTATCACACTAAACTACTTAGCCTCGGTCCATACTACATGACCCTCAACTGGTCCGCCTCGGTCCATACTACACGACCCTAAACTGCTCAGGCTCGGTCATAACTGCAGGACCCAAAACTGTCCAGCCTCTATCCATACTGTGTGATGCTAAATTGCTCAGCATCAATCCAAACTGCCCGACCCTAAACAGCTCTGGCCGGGCCCATACCGCATTACCCTAAACGGTGCTATCTCAGTCAATACTGCATGACCCTAAACTGCTCAGCCTCGGTAGATACTGCATGACCCCAAACTGCACAACGTCGTTTCATACTGCATGACCCTAAACTACTCAGCCTCTATCCATACTGCATGACACTAAACTGCTCAGCCGCGGTCCACATTGCATGTCCCTATACTACTCAACCTTGGTCCATACTACATACCCCTACGCTGCTCAACCTCGGTCCATACTGCATGACCCAAAACTTCTCAGCCTCTGCCCATACTGCATGGCCCTAAAACAGCTCAACCTCAATCCATGCTGCATGACCCTAAACTACTAAGCCTTAATCGGTACTACGTGGCCCAAGACAGCTAAGCCACATTCCATACTGAAAAACCCTAAACTGCTCACTTGTCTTTATTACAGGACTCTTAACTGTTTAGCCACAATCCATACAACATGACCCCAGACTGTTCAACCTCAGTCCATACTGCATGACGCTAAACAACTCTCCCTGTGTCCATACTGCGTGACCTTGAACTGCTCACCCTTGGTCCATATTGTGTGACCCTAAACTACTCAGCCTGAGTCTATACCGCATGACAGTAAACTACTCAACCACGGTCCATACAGCATGACTCTAAACAGCTTGGCCACAGTCTATACTGCAAGACCCTAAATTGCTCATCCATGGTCCATAGTGCAAGACCCTAAACTGCTCAGCATCGTTCCATATTGCATGACCCTTAACTACTCAGCCTCGGTCCGTACTGCATGACCCTAAAATGCTCATCCCTAGTCCATATTGTATAACCCTAAACTGCTCAGCGTCGACCCATACTGCGTGACCCTAAACTACTCAGCCTCGATACATACTACATGACCAAAAACTGCCCAGCCTCGGTCCATACAGCATGACCCTAAACTGCTGAGCCTCAATCCATACTACATGACCCTAACCTGCTAACCCTCGATCCATAGTGCTTGACGCAATACTGCTTAGCCTCCGTCCATACTGCATTGCCCTAAACTACTCAGCCTCAATCCATACTATCGACCCTAAACTGCTCAGCCTCGATATACTGCATGATCCTAAATGCTCAGCCTCGCTCCATACTGCATGACCCTAAACATCTCAGCCTCTGTCCACACTGTATGACCCTAAACTAATCTGCCTTGATCCACACTTTATGTCTCTAAACTACTTTGCCTCGCACCATACTGCATAGCCCTAAACTACTCAACCTAGGTCCATACTGCTTGACCCAAACCTGCTCAGCCTCAGTCCATACTACATGACCTTAAAACTGCTCAGCCTCGATCCATACTGCATGAACCTAAACGGCTCTGCCTTAGTCTGTACTGCATGACCTAAACTGCTCAGCCACGGTCCATACTGTTTGACCTTACACTGTTAAGTCTCGGTCCATACTTCATGACCATAAACTGCTCAACCTGGGTTCGTATTGCGTTACCCTAATCAGGACAGCCTCGGTCCGTACTGCATGACCCCAAACTGCTCAGCTTAGGACCATATAGCATGACCCTGAACTGCTCTGCCTCGGTTTGTACTGCATGTCCTAAACTACTCTGCCTTGGTCCATACTACATTAACCTAAACTGTACAGCCTCGGTCCATACTGCATGACCTTAAATTGTTAAGCGTTGATCCATATTGCATCACACTAAACTGCTTAGCCTCAGTCCATACGACATGAACCTAAACTGCTCAGTCTCGCTCTGTACTGCATCACCCTAAACTGCTCGGCCACGGTCCATACTGCTTGACTTTCAACTGGTCAGGCCCGGTCCATATTGAATGACCATAAATTGCTCAGCCTCGGCCTATATTGCATGACCTTAACTGCTCAGCCTCGGTCCATACTGCATGACCACAAACTGCTCAGCCTCGATCTATACTACATGACTCTAAACTACTCAGCCACAGTCCATACTGCTTGACCTTAAACTGCTCAGCCTCGATCCGTACTTCATAACCATAAATTGCTCAGCCTCGGTCCATATTGCGTGACCCAAATCACCTCAGCCTCGGTCCCTACTGCACGACCCTAAACTGCTCCAAATCGGTTCATATTGCATGATGCTAAACTGCTCAACCTCGGTCCATACTGCATGACCCTAAAGTGCTCAGCCTCGGTCCATACTGCATTACCCTAAACTGCTTAGCCTCAATCCATTATGCATGACCCTTAGCGTAGAAATACACTTCGTGACCTTAAACGACTCAACCTCGGTCCATACTGCATGACCCTAAGCTTCTCAACTTAAGTCCAAATTGAAGGACTCTATACAATCAACCTCGGTCCATACTGCATGACAATAAACTGCTCAGCCTCGGTACATACTGCATGACTCTAAAGTACTCTGCCTCGAAACATACTGCATGACCCTAAACTACCGAGCCTTGGTCCAAACAGCACGACAAAAATCTGTTGAGACTCGGTCCATACTGCATGACCCTAAACTGCTCAGCCTCAGTCCGTAGTGCGTGACCCTAAACTTCTCAGCCTTGGTCCATAATGCATAACCCCATACTGCTCAGCCTCGGTGCATACGACATGACCTTAATCTGCTCAGCCTCGGTACACACTGCATGTCTCTAAACAACTTAGCCTCGGTCCATACTGCATACCCCAAAATTGCTCAGCCTCGGTCCACATTACATGACCCTAAAACACCTCAGCCTCGGTCCACACTACATGACCCTATACTGCTCAGCCTCAGTACATACTGCATGACCCGAAACTGCTCAGCCTCAGTCCACAGTGCATGTCCCAAAACAACCCAGCCTCGGTCCATACTACATAGCCCTAAACTGGTCAGCCTCGGTCCATACTGCATGAACACAAACTGCTCCGCCTCGGTCCATACTGCACGACTCTAAGCTGCTCAGCCTCATTCCCTACTGCGTGACCCTAAACTGCTCTGCCACGATCCATATTGCTTGACCTTAAACTGCTCAGCCTCGGTCTGTACTTTATGACCAGAAATTACTCAGCCTTGATCCGTATTGCATGACCCGAAACATCTCAGCCTCGGTCCCTACTGCATGACCCTAAACTACTCAAAATCGGTCCATATTGCATGACGTTAAATCGCTCAGCCTCGCTCCATACTGCATGACCCTAAACTGCTCATCCTCGGTCCATACTGCATTACCCTAAACTGCTTAGCCTCGATTCATACTGCATGATACTAAACTGCTCAGCCTTGGTCCACACTGCATTAACCTAAACTGCATAGTCTCTGTCTATACTGCGTGACCCTAAACTGGTCAGCCTCTGTCCATATTGCATGGCCATAACCTGCTTAGGCCCGATCCATATTGCATGACCCAAAATAGTATAGCCTCGGTCCACACTGCATGAACCTAAACAACTGAGCCTCGGTACATACCGCATGACCCTAAACTTCTCAGCCTCGTTGCATACTGCATGACCCTAAACCGCTTAGCCTCGATCCATACTGTGTGACCCTCAAGGTAGAATGACACTTCATGACCTTAAACGACTCAACCTCAGTCCATACTGCATGACCTTAAGCTTCTCAACCTAAGTCCAAACTGCATGACCCTATACTATCAACCTCGGTCCGTACTGCATGACCCTAAACTGCTCAGCCTCGGTACATACTGCATGACCCTAAACTACTCAGCCTCGGAACATACTGCATGATCCTAAACTGCCGAGCCTCGGTCCATATAGAACGACCAAAACATGCTGATCCTCTATCCATACTACATGACCCTAAACTGTCGATCCTCGATCCATACTGCATGACCCTAAACTGCTCAGCCTCAGTCTGTAGTGCATGACCCTAAACTGCTCAGCCTCGGTCCATACTTCATAACCCCATACTGCTCAGCCTCGGTGCATACGGCATGACCCTAAGCTGCTCAGCTTGAGTACACACTGCATGTCCCTAAACAACTCCGCCTCGGTCCATACTGCATACCCCAAAACTGCTCAGCCTCGGTCAATACTACATGACCCAAAAATGCTCAACCTCGGTCCAAACTACATGAACCTAAAACACCTCAGCCTTGATCCACGCTGCATGAGCTAATACTGCTCAGCCTCAGTACATACTGCATGACCCTAAACTGTTTAGCCTCGGTCTACAAAGCATGCCCCTACACTTCTCAGCCTCGGTCCACACTACATACCCCTAAACTACTCAGCCTTGGTCCGTACTGCATGACCACAAATTGCTCAGCCTCGGTCCATACTACATGACTCTAAACTGCTCAACCTCAATCCACACTGCGTGACCCTAAACTGCTCGGCCACGGTCCATATTGCTTGACCTTAAACTGCTCATCCTCGGTCTGTACTTCATGACCAGAAAGTGCTCGGCCTCTGTCCATATTACATGACCCTAAACACATCAGCCTCGATCCCTACTACACGACCCTAAACTGCTCGACCTCGGTCCATATTGCATGTCCCTAAACTGTTCAGACTCGGTCCATACTGCATGACCCTAAACTACTCAGCCTCCGTCCATACTGCATTACCCTACACTGCTCAGCCTCGGTTCATAGTGCACAATCCGAAACTGCTTAGCCTTTGTCCTTACTACATTAACCTAAACTGCCCAGCCTCAGTCCATACTGTATGACCCCAAACTGGTCAGCCTCGGTCCATACTACATGACCATCACCTGCTCAGGCCCGATCCATACTACATGACCGAAAAACTGCATAGCCTCGATCCATAATGCATGACCTTAAACTGTTGAGCCTCGGTACACTTTACATGGCCCTAAACAGCTTAGCCTCGATTTATTCTGTATGACCCTTAACTTCTCAACCTCGTTTCATACTGCATGACCCTAAACTGCTCAGCCTCGATCCATACTGCGTGACCCTAAACTGCTCAGCCTAGACCCACACTTCATGACCTTAAACGGCTCAACCTAGGTCCATACTGCATGACCCTAAATCGCTCAACCTAAGTTCATACTGCTTGACCCTAAACAAGCATCCTTGGTCCATACTACATGAGAGTAAATTGCTCAGCCTCGGTCAATACCGCATGACCCTAAACTACTCAACCTCGAAACATACTGCATGATCCTAAACTGTCGAGCTTCGGTCGATACCGCATGACCCTAAATTGCTGAGCCTCGATCCATTTTGCATGACCCTAAACTACTCGGTCCATACTTCATGACCCTTAATTGCATAGCCTTTGTCAGTAGTGCATGACTTTAAACTGCTCAGCCCCGGTCCACACTGCATGACCCTATACTGCTCAGCCTTCCATACTGCATGACCCTAAACAGCTCAGCCTCGATCCGCACTGCATGTCCCTAAACTACTCAGCCTCGGTCCATACTGCATAACCTTAAACTGCTCAGCCTCGCTCCCTACTGTACGACCCAAAACTGCTCAGCCTCGGTGCATACTACTTGACCCTAAAACTGCTGAGCCTCGATCCATACTCCATGACCCTAAACTGCTCAGCCTCGTTCCATACTGTGTGACCCTAAACTTCTCAGCCACGGTCCATACAGCTTGACCTTAAAATGCTAAGCCTCGGTCCATACTGCATGACCATGAACTCCTCAGCCTCGATCTATATTGCATGAAACTAATTTCTCAGCCTTAGTCCATACTGCACCCTTGATTTCTCAGCCTCGGTCCATACTGCATGACCCTAAACTCCTCAGCCTCGATCCATCCAGCATGACCCTAAACTCCTCAGCCTTGGTCCGTACTGCATGACCCTAAACCGCTAAGCCATGATCCACATTACGAGACTCTAAACTCCTTGGCCAAGGTCCATACTGCAAGACCCTATGCTGCATCGTCTCGGTTCATGCTGCATGATTCTAAACTACTCAGCCTAGGTCCATACGGCATTAACCTAAACTGCACAACCTCGGTCCATACTGCATGACCTGAAACTACTAAGCCTTGGGCCATACTGCATAACCCTAAACTACTTAGCCTCGGTCTGTATTGCATGACCCTAAACGGGTCAGCCTCGGTCCATACTGCATGACCCTATCCTATTAAGGCTCGGTCTATACTCCATGAGCCAACACATTTCAGCCTCAATCCATAATGCACAACCCTATACTGGTCAGCCTCGGTACATACAGCAGGACCTTAACTGCTCAGCCTGAGTCCATGCTGCATGACCCTTAACCTCTCGACCTTGTTTCATAATACATGACCCTAAACTGCTCAACCTCTTTCCATACTGCGTGACTCTAAACTGCTCAGCCTAGATCCACGCTTCATGACCTTAAACAGATCAACCTCGATCCATACAACATGACCCAACACTACACAACCTAAGTCCATACTGCATGACCCTAAACAATCCACCACGGTCTATACTGCATGACCCAAAACTGCTCAGCCTCGATCCATACTGCATGACCCTCAACTACTCAGCCTCAGAACATACTGCTTGACCCTAAACATCCGAGCCTCGATCCATACAGCATGACCCTAAACTGCTGAACCTCGGTCCAAACTGCATGACCCTAAACTGTTAAGCCTCGGTCCATACTGCAGACTCTAAACTGCTAAGCCTTGGTCCATGCTGCATCACCCTAAATTGCTCAACCCCGACCCATATTGCATGAACTTAAACTTCTCAGCCTTGGTCCACACCGCATGACTCTGTACCACTCAGCCATGGTCCATACTGCATGACCCTAAACTGCTCAACCTCGGTCCACAAAGCATGTCCCTAAACTACTCAGCCACGGTCCAAATTGCATACCCTTAAACTGCTTAGCCGTGGTCCATACAGCATGACTCAAAACTGCTCAGCATCGGTCCATACTACTTGACCTTAAAACTGCTAAGCGTCGGTCCATATTGCATGACCCTAAACTGCTAAGCCTTGGTCCGTAGTGCATGACCCTAAACTGCTCAGCCTCGGTCCACACTACATGACCCTATACTGCTCAGCCTCGGTCCATACTACATGACCCTAAACTGCCCAGCCTCGGTCCACAATTAATGTCCTTAAACAACTCAGCCTCTATCCGTACTGCATACTCCGAAGCTACTCCGCCTCGGTCAATACTGCATGACCCAAAATTGCTCAGCCTAGATCCATACTGCTTAAACATAAAACTGCTCAACCTCGATCCATACTGACCCCAATCTTCTTAGCCTCGGTCCGTACTGCATGACCTCTAACTGCTCAGCCATGGTCCATACTGCTTGACCTTAAACAGCTCAGCCTCGGTCATACTGCATGACCATAAACTGCTCAGCCTTGGTCCATACTTCATGACCCTAAACAACTCAGCCTCAATTCATACAACATGACCCTAAACTGCTCAGCCTTGTACCATACTGCATGACCCTAAACTGCTCAGCCATCGTCCATAGTGGCTCTATGGTCCATACTGCAAGACACTATGCTACTCGGCCTCGGTTCATACTGCATGATCCTAAACTGCTTAGCCTTGGTCCATACTGCATTAAGGTAAACTGCACAGCCTCGGTCCATACTGCATGACCTTAAAATGCTAAGCCTCGTGCATACTGCATCACCCTAAACTGCTTAGCCTTAGTCCATACATCTTGACCCTAACACTGCTAAGCCTCGGTCTATAATGCACGACCCTAAACTGCTAAGCATTGGTCTGTAGTGCATGACCCTAAACTCCTCAGCCTCGGTCAACACTGCGTTACCCTATACCGCTCAACCTCAGTCGATACTGCATGGCTTTTAACTGCTCAGCCTCGGTGCACACTGCATGTCCCTAATCTACTCAGCCTCGATCCATTTTGCAGAACCATAAACTGGTCAGCCTCTGTCCATACTGCGTGACCCAAAATGGCTCAGCCTCAGTCATACTGCTAAGCCTCGATCCATACTGCATGACCCTAAACAGCTCAGTCTCGGTCTGTACTACGTGACCCTAAACTTCTCAACCACGGTCCATACTGCTTTACCTTAAACAGCTCAGCCTAGGTCCGTACTTCATGACCATAAACTCCTTTACATCGGTTTTAAGAGCAAGATCCTAACTGCTTAGCCAAAATCCATACTGCACCCTAAATTTCTCAGCCTCGATCCATACTGCATGAATCAATGCTTCTCAACCTAAGTCCAAACTGCGACCTTATAGAATCAACCTCGATCCGTGTTGCATGACCCTAAACTGCTCAGCCTCTGTACATACTGCATGACCCTTAGCTACTCAGCCTCTGAGCATACTGCATGACTCTAAACTGTAGAGCCTCTGCCCATATAGCGTGACCAAAAACGGCTGAGCCTCGGTCCATACTGCACGACGCTAAACTCCTCAGCCTCAGTTTGTAGTGCATGACCCTATACTGCACAGCCTCGGTCCATACTGCATAACCCCATATTGCTCATCCTCGGTGCACACGACATGTTCTTAAGCTTCTCATGCTCGATACACACTGCATGTCCCTAAACAACTTAGCCTTGGTTTATACTGCATAGCCCTAAATTGCTCAACCTCGGTCCATACTACATGCCCCTAAACTGCTCAGCCTTGGTCCATACTTCATGACCCTAAACAACTCAGCCTCGATTCATACAACATGACCCTAAACTGCTCAGCCTTGTTCCATACCGCATGGCCCTAAACTGCTCAACCATCGTCCATAGTGGAAGACTCTAAACTGCTTGGCCAAGGTCCATACTGCAAGACACTATGCTACTCGGCCTCGGTTCATACTGCATGATCCTAAACTGCTTAGCCTTGGTCCATGCTGCATTAAGGTATAATGCACAGCCTCGGTCCATACTGCATGACCTTAAAATGCTAAGCCTCGTGCATACTGCATCACCTTAAACTGCTTAGCCTTAGTCCATACATCTTGACCTAACACTGCTAAGCCTCGGTCTATAATGCACGACCCTAAACTGCTAAGCATTGGTCTGTAGTGCATGACCCTAAACTCCTCAGCCTCGGTCAACACTGCGTTACCCTATACTGCTCAACCTCGGTCCATACTGCGTGGCTTTAAACTGCTCAGCCTCGGTGCACACTGCATGTCCCTAATCTACTCAGCCTCGATCCATATTGCAGAACCATAAATTGGTCAGCCTCTGTCCATACTGCGTGACCCAAAACGGCTCAGCCTTAGTCAGACTGCTCAGCCTTGATCCATACTGCATGACCCTAAACTGCTCAGTCTCGATCTGTATTACGTGACCCTAAACTTCTCAACCACGGTCCATACTGCTTTACCTTAAACAGCTCAGCCTAGGTCCGTACTTCATGACCATAAACTCCTTTACGTTGGTTTTAAGTGCAAGATTCTAACTGCTTAGCCAAAATCCATACTGCACCCTAAATTGCTCAGCCTTGATCCATACTGCATGAATCAATGCTTCTCAACCTAAGTCCAAACTGCGACCTTATAGAATCAACCTCGATCCGTGCTGCATGACCCTAAACTGCTCAGCCTCTGTACATACTGCATGACCCTTAACTACTTAGCTTCAGAGTATACTGCATGACCCTAAATTATAGAACCTCTGCCCATATAGCATGACCAAAAACGGTTGAGCTTCGGTCCATACTGCATGACCCTAAACTCCTCAGCCTCAATCTGTAGTGCATTACCCTATACTGCACAGCCTCGGTCCATACTGCATAGCCCCATATTGCTCATCCTCGGTGCACAAGACATGTTCCTAAGCTACTCAAGCTCGATACACATTGCATGTCCCTAAACAACTTAGCCTTGGTTTATACTGCATAGCCCTAAATTGCTCAACCTCGGTCCATACTACATGCCCCTAAACTGCTCAGCCTTGGTCCATACTTCATGACCCCAAACAACTCAGCCTCGATTCATACAACATGACCCTAAACTGCTGAGCCTTGTTCCATACTGCATGGCCCTAAACTGCTCAGCCATCGTCTATAGTGGAAGACTCTAAACTGCACAGCCTCGATCCATACTGCATGACCTTAAAATGCTAAGCCTCGTGCATACTGCATCACCCTAAACTGCTTAGCCTCAGTCTATACATCTTGACCCTAACACTGCTAAGCCTTGGTCTATAATGCACGACCTTAAACTGCTAAGCATTGGTCTGTAGTGCATGACCCTAAACTCTACACTGCGTTACCCTATACTGCTCAGCCTCGGTCTTTACCGCATGACTTTAAGTTGCTCAGCCTCGGTGCACACTGCATGTCCCTAATCTACTCAGCCTTGATCCATATTGCAGAACCATAAACTGGTCAGCCTCTGTCCATGCTGCGTGACCCAAAACGGCTCAGCCTTAGTCAGACTGCTCAGCCTCGATCCATACTGCATGACCCTAAACTCCTCAGTCTCAGTCTGTACTACGTGACCCTAAACTTCTCAACCATGGTCCATACTGCTTTATATTAAACAGCTCAGCCTAGGTCCATACTTCATGACCATAAACTCCTTTATGTCGGTTTATAGTGCAAGATCCTAACTGCTTAGCCACAATCCATACTGCACCCTAAATTGTTGTGCCTCAATCCATACTGCATGAATCGATGCTTCTCAACCGAAGTCCAAACTGCGACCCTATAGAATCAACCTCGGTCCGTACTGCATGACCTTAAACTGCTCAGCTTATGCACAGCCTCGATCCATACTGCATAACCCCATATTGCTCATCCTCGGTGCACAAGACATGTTCCTAAGCTGCTCAAGCTCGATACACACTGCATGTCCCTAAACAACTTAGCCTTGGTTTATACTGCATAGCCCTAAATTGCTCAACCTCGGTCCATACTACATGCTCCTAAACGGCTCAGCCTTGGTTCATACTTCATGACCCTAAACAACTCAGCCTCGATTCATACAACATGACCCTAAACTGCGCAGCCTTGTTCCATACTGCATGGCCCTAAACTGCTCCGACATCGTCCATAAGGGAAGACTCTAAACTGCTTGGCCAAGGTCCATACTGCAAGACACTATGCTGCTCGGCCTCGGTTGATACTGCATGATCCTCAACTGCTTAGCCTTGGTCCATACTGCATTAAGGTAAACAGCACAGCCTCGGTCCATACTGCATGGCCTTAAACTGCTAAGCCTCGTGCATACTGCATCACCCTAAACTGCTTAGCCTCAGTCCATACATCTTGACCCTAACACTGCTAAGCCTCGGTCTATAATGCACGATCCTAAACTGCTAAGCATTGGTCTATAATGCATGACCCTAAACTTCTCAGCCTCGGTCAACACTGCGTACCCTATACTGCTCAGCCTCGGTCCATACTGCATGACTTTAAACTGCTCAGCCTCGGTGCACACTGCATGTCCCTAATCTACTCAGCCTCGATCCATATTGCTGAACCATAAACTGGTCAGCCTCTGTCCATACTGCGTGACCCAAAACGGCTCAGCCTCGATCCATACTGCATGACCCTAAATTGCTCAGTCTCGGTCTGTACTACGTGACCCTAAACTTCTCAACCACGGTCCATACTGCTTTACTCTAAACAGCTCAGCCTAGGTCCATACTTCATGACCATAAACTCCTTTACGTCGGTTTATAGTGCAAGATCCTAACTGCATAGCCACAATCTATACTGCACCCTATATTGCTCAGCCTCGATCCATACTGCATGAATCAATGCTTCGGAACCTAAGTCCAAACTGTAACCTTATAGAATCAACCTCGGCTCGTACTGCATGACCCTAAACTTCTCAGCCTCTGTACATACTGCATGACCCTTAGCTACTCAGCCTCGGAGCATACTGCTTGACCCTAAACTGTAGAGCCTCTGCCCATATAGTAGGATCAAAAATGGCTGAGCCTCGATCCATACTGCATGGCCCTAAACTCCTCAGCCTCAGTCTGTAGTGCATGACCCTATACTGCACAGCCTCGGTCGATACTGCATTACCCCATATTGCTCATCCTCATTGCACACGACATGTTCCTAAGCTGCTCAAGCTCGAGACACACTGCATGTCCCTAAATAACTTATCCTTGGTTTATACTGCATAGCCCTAAATTGCTCAACCTCGGTCCATACTACATGCCCCTAAACTGCTCAGCCTTGGTCCATACTTCATGACCCTAAATAACTCAGCCTCGATTCATACAACATGACCCTAAACTGCTCAGCCTTGTTCCATACTGCATGGCCCTAAACTGCTCAGCCATCGTCCATAGTGGAAGACTCTAAACTTCTTGGCCAAGGTCCATACTGCAAGACACTATGCTGCTCGACCTCGGTTCATACTGCATGATCCTAAACTGCTTAACCTTGATCCATACTGCATTAAGGTAAACTGCACCGCCTCGGTCCATACTGCATGACTTTAAAATGCTAAGCCTCGTGCATACTGCATCACCCTAAACTGCTTAGCCTTAGTCCATACATCTTGACCCTAACACTGCTAAGCCTCAGTCTATAATGCACGAACCTAAACAGCTAAGCATTGGTCTGTAGTGCATGACCCTAAATTCCTCAGCCTTGGTCAACACTGCGTTACCCTATACTGCTCAGCCTCGGTCCATACTGCATGGCTTTAAACTGCTCAGCCTCGGTGCACACTGCCTGTCCTAATCTACTCAGCCTCGATCCATATTGCAGAAACACAAACTGGTCAGCCTCTGTCCATATTGCGTGACCCAAATTGGCTTAGCCTCAGTCAGATTGCTCAGCCTCGATCCATACTGCATGACCTTAAACTGCTCAGTCTCGGTTTGTACTACAAGACCCTAAACTTCTCAACCACGGTCCATACTGCTTTACCTTAAACAGCTCAGCCTAGGTCCAAACTTCATGACCGTAAACTCCTTTACGTCAGTTTTAAGTGCAAGATCCTAACTGCTTAGCCACAATCCATACTGCACCCTAAATTGCTCAGCCTCGATCCATACTGCATGAATCAATGCCTCTCAACCTAAGTCCAAACTGCGACCCTATAGAATCAACCTCGGTCCATACTACATGACCTTAAACTGTTCAGCCTCTGTACATACTGCTTGACCTTTAGCTACTTAGCGTCGGAGCCAACTGCATGACCCTAAACTGTAGAGCCTCTACCCAAATAGCATGACCAAAAGCGGTTGAGCTTCGATCCATACTGCATGACCCTAAACTCCTCAGCCTCAGTCTGTAGTGCATGACCCTATACTGCACAGCCTCAGTCCATACTGCATAACCCCATATTGCTCATCCTCGGTGCACACGACATGTTCCAAAGCTTCTCAAGCTCGATACACACTGCATGTTCCTAAACAACTTAGCCTTCGTTTATACTGCATAGCCCTAAATTGCTCAACCTCGGTCCATACTACATGCCCCTAAACTGCTCAGCCTTGGTCCATATTTCCTGACCCTAAACAACTCAGCCTCGATTCATACAACATGACCTTAAACTGCTTAGCCTTGTTCCATACTGCAAGGCCCTAAACTGCTCAGCCATCGTCCATAGTGGAAGATTCTAAACTGCTTGGCCAAGGTCCATACTGCAAGACTCTATGCTGCTCAGCCTTGGTTCATACTGCATGATCCTAAACTTCTTAGCCTTTGTTCATACTGCATTAAGGTAAACAGCACAGCCTCGGTCCATACTGCATGACCTTAAAATGCTAAGCCTCGTGCATAATGCATCACCCTAAACTGCTTAGCCTTAGTCCATACATCTTGACCCTAACACTGCTAAGCTGCGATCTATAATGCACGACCCTAAACTGCTAAGCATTGGTCTGTAGTGCATGACCCTAAACTCCTCAGCCTCGATCAACACTGCGTTACCCTATACTGCTCAGCCTCGGTCCATACTGCATGACTTTAAACTGCTCAGCCTCGGTGCCCACTGCATGTTCTTAATCTACTTAGCCTCGATCCATATTGCAGAACCATAAACTGGTCAGCCTCTGTCCATACTGCGTGACCCAAAACGGCTCAGTCTTAGTCAGACTGTTCAGCCTCGATCCATACTGCATGACCCTAAACTCCTCAATCTCGGTATGTACTACGTGACCCTAAACTTCTCAACCACGGTCCATACTGCTTTACCTTAAACAGCTCAGCCTAGGTCCATACTTCATTACCATAAACTCCTTTACGTCGATTTATAGTGCAAGATCCTAACTGCTTAGCCACAATCCATACTGCACCCTAAATTGCTCAGCCTCGATCCATACTGCATGAATCAATGCTTCTCAACCTAAGTCCAAACTGCGACCCTATAGAATCAACCTCGGTCCGTACTGCATGACCCTAAACTGCTCAGCCTCTGTACATACTGCGTGACCCTTAGCTACTCAGCCTCGGAGCATACTGCATGACCCTAAACTGTAGAGCCTCTGCCCATATAACATGACCAAAAACGGCTGAGCCTCGGTCCATACTGCATGACCCTAAACTCCTCAGCCTCAGTCTGTAGTGCATGACCCTCCTATACTGCACTGCCTCGGTCCGTACTGCATAACCCCATATTGCTCATCCTCGGTGCACACGACATGTTCCTAAGCTTCTCAAGCTCGATACACACTGCATGTCCCTAAACAACTTAGCCTTAGTTTATACTGCATAGCCCTAAATTGCTCAACCTCGGTCTATACTACATGCCCCTAAACTGCTCAGCCTTGGTCCATACTTCATGACCCTAAACGACTCAGCCTCGATTCATACAGCATGACCCTAAACTGCTCAGCCTTGTTCCATACTGCATGGCCTTAAACTGCGCAGCCATCGTCCATAGTGGAAGACTCTAAATTGCTTGGCTAGGGTCCATACTGCCAGACACTATGCTGCTCGGCCTCGGTTCATACTGCATGATCCTAAACTGCTTAGCCTTGGTCCATACTGCATTACGGTAAACTGCATAGCCTCTGTCCATACTGCATGACCTTAAATTGCTAAGCCTCGTGCATACTGCATCACCCTAAACTACTTAGCCTCCGTTCATATTGCATGACCCTAAACTGGTCAGCCTCGGTCCAAACTGCAATACCCTATACTGCTCAAGCTCGATTCATACTGCATGATCCAAAACTGTTGAGCCTCGGTCCATACTGGATGACCCTATATGGCTTAGCCTTGGTACATAGTGCATGACTCTAAATTGCTTTGCCTCGGTCCATACTGCATCAACTTAAGCTTCTCAGCCTCATTTCCTAATGCATAATCCTAAACTCTTAGCCTCGATCCATATTACGTGACTCTAAACTTCCCAGCCTAGATCCACGCTTCATGACCTTAAACGACTCAACCTCGGTCCATATCGCATGACTTTATACTTCTCAACCTTAGTCCATACTGCTTGACACTAAACAATCAACCTCGGTACATACTGAATGACCCTAAACTGCTCAGCCTCGGTCCATAATGCATGACCCTAAATTACTCAGCCTCAGAGCATACTCCATAACCCTAAATTGTCGAGCCTCGGTCCATATAGCATGACCCTAAACTGCTGAGTCTCGGTCCAAACTGCATGACCCTACAATGCTAAGCCTCGGTCCATACTGCATGACCCTAAACAGTGAAGCCTTGCTCCACAATGCACGACACTAAACTGTTCAGCCTCGGTTCACACCGCATGACCCTATACCGCTCAGCCACGGTCAAAACTGCTTGACCCTATACTACTTCGCCTCGGTCCACAGTACATGTCGCTGAACTACGCAGCCTCAGTCCATACTATTGGTGAGAGATAGTGTTAAAAAGAACCCATTTTTGGGTATTATTGGTGCCTTTTTTTGGGATCTTTTTAGAGTGAGAATAGGCTGCTGGAAATTGATATTTTGAGCTCGATTTCACCTGTAATCTTCCCAAATGAGCAAGTAAAGTCTCGCGCCATTCTCCCATAGACGCAAGTCACGATTTGTAATAAAACTACGTTAAATCTTTGTTCTCTGTGGATTTAATGATGTTGGATTTTTTATTCCATTTTCTTGTTTTGATATTGTGTAGTTTTCATTGCTTGTTTATATTGATATGAATAAACAATAGATGTGAATGTTATAAACCCTTACTGATTTTTCATCAATCGATCCCAACAAGCTAAGTGTAGTGACCTAGTTCCATACCCAAGGCACCTAATTTCCCTTCTAGTGATTTTTCTAAAAGCCAAAACCATCTCATTTTCCAAAATAATAGTAAAAATTACTTTAAATGTTTTGCTTTTTTTGAATGAAAAATGGTGGAAAACAATGCAAAACATTTCAAAGGACACAAAATATGACATATTGGCATGTGTGAGGTCCAAATGTCCAATGGGCCTCACATGGGCCCACAAATGGGTCCCACACTCTCCTTGCCACATTTTGACATCATCAAGTTGACCGATGTGCCATACTTGTCTTTGTTCATGTGGTCAAGTGTGGAATACTTTTAATTTTACACATTGAATGCAGAGATATGGGCAAAATGGTCTTTTTCACAAAGGATCAAAGGGTATTTTTATTTTTAGTTAAAGGCTGTGCACATCACAAGATCTCTCATCCCTCATATAAAGTAACCAAGGACACATGTCACTTCATTATTTAACACATGTTTGAGTTACATAGGGTAATTAAGAGTTGTCTGTGATTTGGAGTTTTGGGAGGGAGAGACCAAGAGTTGTGTGTGTTTTTGGAGAGTTTGGAACTTTGGATTTTGGGAGTGTTGTGAGTGAATATTTTGGAGGGTTTAGAGTGGAGAGATGTATGTAATCTTTTAGCGAGATAGTTAAAGAGTTGTGGGATCTTTTAGAGATGAAAGAAATTGGTATAATCTTTTAGAGGGTTTTGATTTTGAGAGAGAGAGAGGTTAGGAGAGTTGAAAGCAGATCTTTTGGAGGGTTTGAAGAGAGAGAGAGAGGATAGGAGAGTTGAGAGAAAATCCTTTGGAGGGTTTAAAGAGAGAGATAGAGAGAGAGAGAGAGCCATCACCACTGCTGCTGCTCCATCACCACTGCTGCTGCTCCATCACCTCCAACACATCTATCATTGTCATGCCACAACCATCGACAATGTTACTTATAATCAATTGGCAAGAGCTCGTGCTATCCGAAATCTTGTTTTTTCTCTCTTCTCAAACTTTTTTCACTCTCTCTCTCTACCTTCTAAGTCCCTTTCCCTCCCAATCTCTTATTTTTTCATTCTTATCTATTTTCTTTCTTATCTATTTTCTTTCTCTCTCTTAAATCTCTTATTTCTCCCTTTATTTCTCTCATATCTCATTTCTTTCAGTAGTTTTCCTCACTTTCTTGATAATTTCCCTCTTAATCATCTCTCTTTGTCTCTCTCTTTACATCTTACAGCTACATTGAATCTCTCTCCTTCTCATTTCTGCCATCCTTTCTTAGATCTCTTTTCTTTTTCTAATCTCCTCCTCTTTCTCAGATTCTCTCTCTCTCTAATCCCCTTTGTCTCTCTGTCTCTTATATCTCTCTCCCTCTCTTATCTCTCCAATTTTTCTCAAATCCCTCTCTCTCTCTCTCTCAAATTCCCATTGTCTTTATTTCTCTTATATCTTTCTCTCCTTCTCTTTATCTCTTGAAAGTTTCTTAGATCTCTCTCTCTCTCTCTCTCTCTCTCTCTCTCTCCACTCCGATGTTCTACCTCCTCAAAGCCCTTTTCCCCCTTTCGATCTCAAGTATCTCACTCTCTCTGACCTCAATTACCTTCTATCTTTTCTGTAGTTCCAATCTCTTCCTCTATTATCACTTTTGTGCTATCGTTTTTTTTTTAAATCTCTTTTTTTGTTTGTCATTTCTCTAGCTCTCATAGTTTTCTTCTAGCTTAGCCCACTCTTTCTTGATTCTGAGAGACTGTCTTTCTTGATTCTAAGAGAGAGAGATAATTGGTTGTGCATCAGTGGTGCAGGATGGGGTTTTCTACCAAACAACCCTTCTCTTTTTTTCTTTTCGTCTCTCTTCACTATACCCCTTTCACCTCCTATACCCTTTCCTACAGGTCTACTTCTGCCTCTCTCCACCTTTCATCGATGAACACTATTGGCTTTCGGTCACTTTCCTCTCCCTTCGACTCTCCTCTCTCTAAATTAGCTTAAAAGCTAAGATCAGATAGTCTCACTATTTGGGGTTTGTTATCCTGTTTTGGGATTTTCTCAAGCCTTTGGGGTATGCTCTGGGGGCATGCTTTGGGGGCTTTTGATGACCCTTTTATGCGGCTAAAGTGTGAGGTTACAACAACTTAGTGAGAGAAACATACACAAAGAGAGAATATAGAGAAAGAAAAGGATGAGAGCCAAGCTATATCAGAAGAAAATTGTTGTAATTTTCATTCCAAATTTTTCATCCCCATCTACATCCATTGTATAACCTTTTTATAAACTCAAAACCTAAGTTTACATTTTTCTAACAAGCCCCTAACCAAGTCTCTATTCATTGGAAGTTCAAATCTCACCTTTGGCACTCATAAACCATGCAAAATCAACCTATTACCTATGTAAAATACATTAACTTCAATACATGACTCATATTTCCATATTGTTAAAAGCTAACCCATTCCCATTGCACAACCCACCGAGTTCCAAAGCATACTCTAACTCCTAAACCTTGGAAACTCCTCAATTTGACTCTCTCTTTTCTCCAATCAAGACATGGTAAACCCACTATTACACCATTCTAGTTTGATGGAAATTAGGCTAGATTTGTGCGTCCCATATTAGGCCCTACATCATAGTCCTTGGGTTCGTGAGAACTCGCCCTTGGGTTTCTATTCAAAACACCATAGTACTCGGTGAGAACGTCCACCTTTATAGTGCAAGTCATAATACTGTCAACACGAGTCCTACAATACAACCACAACTTTTTTCAATTCGAACTCGGAGAGTTGCTATCGAGATCTTTCACTTAAGATCAATTCGAACTTAGAGAGTTGGTACCGAGATCTTCCACTTAAGATGAAATAATAGCTTATCAATCACATATCCAACAATAGGCCCATCACAACACCCGATGAAGTGAAATATATGGCTAAAGAAAGGGCTTGAATGCCTCTTTAAAACATAAATTGTGATGTAACAATCCAATGATTGATTTAAAACGCATTTGAGGTATCAAACGAATTATGATAACATATCTTTATTTTGCATGCTCAAGATTATGGAGAGTTGCTAAATTATTAAATTTCACGCTCAAAGCATTGAGTTCTTGAACATAATGCAAAGCAATACCAGCATGGATATGGGCAGTACAAATTCCTCTTAGAGACATCTCATTCATAACATTTGATCCATATTGAAAACTACTACCGCTGAAATGCAAGTGGGAAACAATATCAACCATAAACCCACTCAGGAAAAACTAATATGTTAGCATGTAAGGAAAATTTTGAACTTTTGAGGCTCGCTTTTGCTGAATTTTTGGAGGGAAAATTGCAAATATTGAGCTTCTTAGGTTTAGGTTTTGGGAGGAACATGATATGGAACAAATTTGATTCTTTCATCAAAGTAAAGAGACAACTCAGCCTGAATTCCCTCATAGAGAATGATTTCAGCCACCTTTTGGCGAGCATCCGCTATGCTAAGCTCCACAACTGAGAGTTTAGGGTAAATTAGCTTGAACTATGTGGTGGGAACCTCAGGTGACACCCTAAATTCAGGTAAGACATAGAGAGCTAGGGTACACCCAAGTTCAGCAACATATAATTGGGGAGTAAGGTCTTTTGACTCAAAATACAAATGATTGCCGACATCATTAAGAGAAAGTAGCTCTTTGCAGTCTATACCTCAAGATGTCACCTCATTAACATCTTCACTTTCAACATCAATACGATTTTTTCTCCCCATCATCTTGGAAGCAAGTTCATTCTCACAGCTGGTTCTTCATCATGATGTACATCAAAGATTGGTGGAGAATCCCAATGATGACCTGCTGATTTTGGGAACTATTTGAAGATAACAAAGTTTTCGCTGAAATTTATGGACGCTCTGACACCATCATAAAATTTTATGGACAATATGATACCATGTAAGAAATTTTTGGATAAGGGCAGATACCACTGTTGATATCTTTTGAAAAGATGCGTGCAGGAATTCAATAAATATTTTATTACTTTACAAAAGAAATACACACGCTTTTTTTCTTGAAGAGATAAACACAAACAATCAAGGTTTTTCACATATATCTCCTTTCACATATTCATCCACAGGTTACACACAAGTTACATCGATTGGTTGCACATAAGTTCCATACACTGGTTGCACATATCTCATTACATAATGCCCATATATAGGCATCTACAATAGTTATGCAACTACCCACGACTCATAACCCACGACTCACAAACCTAATTAGATGACTACCTACAAAGCCTACGTGATTAGATAACTCCAACTACTAAGAGAGAGATAACTACCCATGACTGATAACTACCCTTACATCTACTAAGAGAGAGAGATAAGAAAGACACAAACCCCACAACTCCTATTATTTTGGATAATTTTCAACAATCCCCTTGATGCAAAATTTCATCTTTTTCATTTAAATTTTATGTACATGATTTTCAATGAAACTACGAAGGTCTTCATTTTTCTCCTTTAATGTAGAAATCAGGGTTTCAAGCTTTTCAATATGCTTCTTCATTTCACAACTTTCTTCTTCCCTTGCAATTTTCATCTTCTTTTCTTCGTCATCTTTACTTTGAATGACTTCTTTCATTTTTGCCAATCGTGATATGGAAAAATACGCTGCTTTGTGTTCCGCTTCTTTTTTCGTATCCACATAGGATCTTGACAATTATTTTCCTACGACTTCTATTGCACAGATAAAAATAGGGCTATGATCGATCGGGTCCCCCCCTTGATATTTTTGTGAATTGGTTTTTTAATTTATTTCTTTTGACAAAATTCATTCAACTTGCTTTTTCGAGTAGCAATTGCCAAATTTCTTGATGTCTTTCTACAAAAAAAAATTTGTAGCATTATTTTTCTTTTTAATTCTCTTTTTTTGAAACATTTTTCTCCCATTTTTTTATGCTTTCTCATGAAATAACACTCTAGAACTGCGGTCCTTTTTATTTTAAAAATATTTTTTTTATGCCTTCTCATGGGATCATCATGCCTTTTAATCGACAATCTAGGACTGTGATGTCCTATTTTTTAAAAAAACATTTTTTTATGCCTTCTCATTAGGGACCCTCATGCCTTTTCATGGCATCATCATGCCTTTCCATGCCATAACAAATTAGGATTGTGATGTCCTATTTTCCTTTTTCAAAAATCATTTTCCTAGTACCTACACTTGGCATGGATTTTCCTTCATGCCTTTCTATGGCCCGACATATCTGAACTGCGGTCTCCTGTTTTTCTTTTCTTTCCAAAAAATAGTTTTCATTTTTCCTATGCTTAAATAGGCATGGATTTCCCATGAGGAGAATACTCTTTTCAAAATTTTTTTTTTAAATCTCATTTTCTGAAAACTTTTGCAAAAATACGACATCAAGAGCTCTCCAATTTTGTTTCCTTGTTTTTTTTTTAAATCTCCATCTTCTTTTTCCAAGGACATCACATTTAAGAATTTTTTTTTCCCTTTTTGCTTTTCTTTTTCTTTTTCAATGCAAATCACCTCACATTTTAATCAGACTATTTATATATATATATATATATATATATATATATATATATATATATATATATATATATATATATATACATATTTTGTTTTTTTTTTTTTTTCAAAATCACCTCTATTTTTATATTATATTATATTTTTTAATTTATCAAGACCCAGACATTGTTTTCATTTTAATTTTTCAATACTCATAAAGTTCACTTTTGAAAATTGTAATCAATAGTTGAAAAATATTTGGACTACTAAGGTGTACCATAAGGAATAAAACAAGAAATTAAATAAAGAGATTTAAATATCTATCACCTTTCCCTTGAGTTTTGTCTTTGACTTGCTGGTCCTAAATTTCCACACCAATGACTATCTCTTTGGCAACCTGTAATCTCCTTATCTCTCTTTTGTTTTTTTTTTAAGGCAACCTTGCCTCTCTAATGCCTTTCCTCAACTTGGGCACACTCGAGGTTTTTCACATATATCTCATTTCACATATTCATCCACATGTTACACACAAGTTACATGCATTGGTTGCACACAAGCTACATACATTGTTGCACATATCTCATTATATGATGCCCATATATAGGCGTTTACAACAGTTATACAACTATCCATGACTCACAAACCTACAAAGCCTACATGATTAGATAACTCCAACTACCCATTACCCTTAAAGAGAGAGAAAACTACCCATGACTGATAACTACCCTTACATCTACTAAGAGAGAGAGAGAGATAAGAAAGAGACAACCCTACAACTCCTATTATTTTACAAAATTTTCAACGCTCCTCCTTGATGAAAAATTTCATCTTTTTCATTTAAATTTCATGTACATGATTTTCAATGAAACTATGAAGTTCTTCATTTTCCTCCTTTAATGTAGAAATCAGGGCTTCAAGCTTTTCAATATGCTTCTTCATTTCACAAATTTCTTCTTCTCTTGCAATCTTCATCTTCTCTTCTTTGTCATCTATAATTTCAATTACTTCTTTCATTTTTGCCAATCGTGATATGGAAAAATAGGATGCACTGTGTTCCGCTTCTTTTTTCGTATCCATATAGGATCCTGAAAATTCTTTTCCTACAACTTCTATTGCACAGATAAAAATAGGGCTCTGGTCGGTCGGGTTCCCCCTTAATGATTTTGTGAATTGGTTTTTTAATTTTTTGCTTTTAACAAAATTCATTCAACGTGTTTTTTGGAGTAGCAATTGCCATATTTCTTGATGTCTTTTCTATGAAAACAAATTAAAAATTATTTTTCTTTTTAATTCCCTTTGTTTGAAACATTTTTCTCCCATTTTTTTATGCCTTCTCATGAGATAACACTCTAAGACTGCAGTCGCTTTTATTTTAAAACTATTTTTTATGCCTTCTCAGGGCATCATCATGCGTTTTCATCACTTGACAAACTAAGATTGTGATGTCCTATTTTTTTTAAACGTAATTTTTTTTATGCCTGCTCATTAGGTACCCTCATACCTTTTCATGGTATCATCATGCCTTTCCATGGCATAACAAACTAGGACTGCGATGTCCTATTTTCCTTTTCAAAAAATTATTTTTCCTATGCCTACACTAGGCATGGATTTCCCATCACGTCTTTCTTTGACACGACATACCAGGACTGCACTGTCATGTTTTTCTTTTCTTTTCCAAAAGAAATTTTCACTTTTCCTTTGCCTACATTGGCATGGATTTCCCATGAGGAGACTACTCATGTCCCCCTTTTAGATGTTTTTTTTTGTTTGAAATCTCATTTTTTGAAAACTTTTGCAAAAAATACGACATCAAGAGCTCTCCAATTTTGTTTCCCCTTTTTTTTTTAATTTTCCATCTTCTTTTTCCAAGAGCATCACATTTAAGTTTTTTTTTTTCTTTTTTGTTTTTCAATGTAAATCACCTAACATTTTAATCTATATATATATATATATATATATATATATATATATATATATATATATATATATATATATATATATATATATATATATATATATATATATATATATATATATTCAAAATCACCTCTTTCTTTACATTATATTATATTAATTATTTTATCAAGACCCAAACATTGTTCTCATTTTAATTTTCCAATACTCATAAAATTCGCCTTTGAAAATTGTAATCAACAGTTGAAAAATATTTGGACTACTAGGGTGTACCATATGGAATAAAGCAGGAAATTAAATAAAGAGATTTAAATATCTATCGCATTTCCCTTGAGTTTTGTCTCTGACCTGCAGGTCCTAAATTTCCACACCAATAACTATCTCTTGGGCAACATGTGATCTCCTTATCTCTCTTTTTTTTTTTTGGGGCAACCTTGGCTTTCCAATGCCTTTTCTCAACTTGGGCATTGCCTATTTATTTATTTTCACGGCAATGCCTATTTCTTTATTTTCACAACTTGGGCTCTGATTCTTATCTTTTTTTGCACAACCTGGACTTTGATTCTTATTTTTTTTTACACAACTTGGGCTCTGATACCATGTTGAAATTTTACGGATGTTCTGATACCATGTTGAAATTTTATGGATGCTCTGATACCATGTTGAAATTTTATGGATGCTCCGATACACTGTAAGAATTTTTTGGATCAGGGTTGATACCACTGTTGGTATCTTTTGGAAAGATGAGTGGGGATATTCCAAAAATATTTGGTTACTTTAAAGAAGAAATGTGCACTCTTTTTTTCATGAACAGATAAACATAAACACTCAAGGGTTTTCACATATATCTCATTTCATATATTAATCCATAGGTTACACACAAGTTACATCCACTGGTTTCACACAAGTTACATACACTAGTTGCACATTTCTCATTACATGATGCTCATATATAGGTGTCTACCATAGCTATGCAACTACCCATGACTCACAACCACTCACAAACTTGATTAGATAACAACCTACAAAGACTACGTGATTAGATAACTCGCCTACGTGATTAGATAACTCCAACTACCCATTACCCGTAAAGAGAGAGAACTATCCATGACTGATAACTACCCTCACATCTACTATGAGAGAGAGAGATAAGAAAGACACGAATACCAAAACTCCTATTATTCTGCATAATTTTTAACACTTCAATTTCATCTTTTTCATTTCAATTTCATGTACATGACTTTCAATAAAACTACGAAGGTCTTCATTTTCCTCCTTTAATGTAGAAATCAAGGCTTCAAGCTTTTCAATATGCTTCTTTCTTTCCCAAATTTCTTGTTCCCTTGCAATCTTTAACTTCTCTTCTTCCTCATCTTTATTTTTAATTACTTCTTTCATTTTTGCCAATTGTGATATGGTAAAATATGTTTTACTATGTTCCACTTCTTTTTTTGTATCCCTATAGGATCCTGAAAATTATTTTCTTGCGACTTCTATCTCACAGATAAAAATAGGGCTATGGTCCGGTCCCCCCTTGATAATTTTGTAAATTAATTTTTCAATTGTTTTCCTTTGAAAAAATTCATTCAACTTGCTTTTTGGAGTAGCAATTGTCATATTTCTTGTTGTCTTTTCTACAAAAACAAATTGCAGCATTAGCTTTCTTTCTAATTCCATTTTTTTGAAACATTTTTCTCCCATTTTTTTATGCCTTCTCGTGACAAAACACTCTAGGACGGCAGTCCTTTTTTTACAAAAATATTTTTTATGCCTTCTCATGGCATCATCATGCATTTACATGACATGACAAACTAGAGCTGTGATGTCCTATTTTTTTTAAGGGAAAACCTTATATAGAGCCTAGGCTCTAAACAATCAAATTGGATCCAACCTCAAAGCTTTTACTAGAAGAGGTTGTTTTGATGCCCAAATATCATTAAATTGATCATCTAGACATCAAGATGCATGGACATGAGAAAAAAATAGATTTCAAGTTTTGAAAGTAGTGCATCTCGTAACATATTTTCGGACTGTCAATTTTCAAGATTTTCAAGTTTTCATTGATCAGCTCCAACGACATTATTTTCGAAGCTTTAAATTTTATAACTAAACATCAAAATATAATTTAAGTCTATTAGAAAACTTTTCAGTATTAAAACTATATTTCTCGACACTATTAGAAGGTGGGCTCTAATTTGATTGTTTAGAGCCTCGGTTTTATACAAACCGTACCCTTTTTTCAAACACAATGTATTTATTTATTTTTATTTTTATTTTTTATGCCTTCTCATTAGTCACCCTCATGCCTTTCCATGGTATCATCATGCCTTTCCATGGCATGACAAACTAGAACTGCGATGTCTTATTTTTCTTTTTCAAAATCATTTTTCGTATGCCTACACTAGGCATGGATTTCTCATCATGCCTTTCTATGGCACGACATATCAGAACATCGGTGTCCTATTTTTCTTTTCTTTCCTAAAAATAATTTTCATTTTTTTTATGCCTACATAGGCATTGATTTCCCATGAGGAGACTACTCATGTCCCCCTTTCATATTTTTTTTTCTTTTTTTTTTTAATTCTCATTTTCTGAAAACTTTTGCAAAAATACATCATTAAGAGCTTTCCAATTTTGTTTACCCGTTTGTTTTTTTTAAATCTCCATCTTCTTTTTCCAAGAACATCACATTTAAGATTTTGAAATATCTATCACCTTTCCCTTGAGTTTTGTCTCTGACCTGCTGGTCCTAAATTTCTACACCAACAACTATCTCTTTGGCAACCTATGATCTCCTTATCTCTTTTTCTTTTTGGGTAACCTAGGCTCTCCATTGCCTATCCTCAACTTGGGCTCTCCACGCAAATGGCTATGTTTTTTTTCTACTACCTGGGCTTTCCACGCTAATGCCTATGTTTTTTTTTTCACAACTGGGCTCTCCAAGCCAATGCCTATGTTTTTTTTTTCAAAACCTAGGCTCTCCACGCCAATGCCAATCTTTTCTTTCTTTTTTTTTAACAACTTGGGCTCTGATGCTTATCTTTTTTTGCTCAACCTGGGCTCTGCTACCATATTGAAATTTTATGGATGCTCTGATATCATGTTGAAATTTTATGGATGCTTTGAGACCATGTAAGAATTTTTGGATAAGGGCTGATACCATTGTTGGTATCTTTTGAAAAGATGCGTAAGGGTATTCCAAAAATATTTGGTTATTTTATAAAAGAAATACACACTTTTTCTTTCGTGGAGAGATAAACACAAACACTCAAGGTTTTCACATATATCTCATTTCACATATTCATCCACAAGCTACACACAAGTTACATCCACTAGTTGCAGACAAGTTACATCCACTGGCTACACACAAGTTACATATACTGGTTGCACATATCTCATTATATGATGCTCATATATAGGCGTCTACAGCTATCATGCAACTACCCATGACTCAACCAACAACTCAAAATCCTGATTAGATGACTACCAACAAAGCCTACATGATTAGATACCTCTCTTATGTGATTAGATAACTCCAACTACCCATTACCCGTAACGAGAGAGATAACTACCTATGACTAATAATTACCCTCACATCTACTAAGAGAGAGAGATAAGAAAGACACGAATCCCACAATTCCTATTATTTTGCATCATTTTCAACAGTTTCTCTATGGTTGTTCTCAAATAGAGTTCCATAATAAACATTCAAATCATCACCAATTTGGCACCTAGGACGTTGACATGGTGAGCCAAACTCTGGAGTATGATCACACTATTAGTATGACCCGTCTATCACTATCTGGGTCATCGACTCATTGCTTGAGTATTCATAGCTGAGCTCATGTTCACTGCGAACGTCTTGGCACTCGAGTCGCAAGATAAACGACTCAACTTGCCTACGAAGTGGCTCCAACTCTTCATCTCTTGCATTGTTCAATCCGACATTGCCATGTCCACCTCTACTCCTTGCTGCCATGGAAAGGGATGTGTAAATGGATACAGCACCCTGTGCAAGACTAACTCAGGCTCTGATACCAAATGATTTGGCTAAAGTGTGAGGTTATAACAACTTGGTTAGAAAAATACAAACAAAGAGAGTGTAGAGAGAGAAAAGGATAGGAGCCAAGCTCTAACAAAAGCAAACTGCTCTAATTTTTATTTCAAATTCGTCAACCCCATTTACAACTATTGTATAGCCCTTTTACAAACTCAAAACCCACGTCTACATGTTTCTAAAGACCCCCTAACTAAGTCCCTATACATTGGAAGTTCAAATCCCATTTTTGGAACTCATAAAACATGCAAAATTAACCTATTACCTATACAAGATACATTAACTTCAATACGAGACTCCTATTTTTCATACGTATTAAAAGCAATCCCATTCCCATTTCACAATCCACTAAGTTCTAAAGCATATTCCAACTCCCAAATCTTGGAAACTCCTCAATTTGATTCTCTCTTTACCCCAATCAAGAAATTGAAAACCCACTATTACACCATTCTAGACTCATGGAAACTATTAGTCCATGCTGAATTTGTGGTACCAGATTAGGCCCTACATCACCTTTGTATCTCTTAGATCAATGCCTAAGATAAGGCGTAGTCCATTAGTAGGCCTTTGTGAGCCTTGCCATGGTCTTTTATGTTCCCTTTAGGGTGTTTGAAATTGCTACTTGTGGTAAAATACTGTTTTTTTTGGGGAGTTATTAAAGTTGGCTTTCTCCACCTCCCCTTTCTTTGCTCCCTCTTCTCTTCACTTTAGCCCTCTCACTTGATTATTCCTCCCTGATCCTCTCTCTCCTACTTCTCATTTGTTGCGCACGGGTGCCATTGTAGTATAGGTTGTGCACCGCCCCAACCCCGACCCATGAGGTAGTTGCAAAAGGAAAGACATTTATGCGTTCTCTTTAAAAAGTTTGGGTTGGCAAGTAGAGGTTTCATGGTGGATCTTAGGCAATTGGTAGTGTACGGTCTTTTGAGGTTAGGGTTTATGTTGTGCTTGAAAGTTGAGGAGGATTATCGTTGTAAGTAGGGAGTGTTGCTTGGTATTAGTTAATTTCTTCTTTTCTTTGTTCAGTACTATGTCTTTGGAGCTTTGTTTCTTTATCTAATAAAATTAATAGTTAATATTTCAAAAGAAAAAAAGTTAAATAAATTAAGAGAGGGAAATTTTTATGGCATGTTTGGTTCCCGTGAAATAGTTTTCTTATAGTAAAGTAATTTCCTAGGAAATAGATTTTTGTGATTTAGGTTTCTCATATTCTTTTTTCCCATGTTTGGTAACATTGTTAGATGTCATATGAAATTATTTTATTTCATTTGGTAATGTGTTTGGAAATCAACCATCTTAGAATTAACCTATTTTTAAAATTTAATTTTAATTACAAATATTATTGAAAAGGCCCTAATACCTATCCAATTAATAGGATATTTGAAAATTATCTATCTGGACTAATAAATTAGACTGTTCAAATCATGAGATCCACATACATATGATTCTTTATTCTCTCTATCCCTTCCTATGAAGACATGAAAAACGGATTTGATATTGATATATCTTTTTTTTGAATTATTAATCTTTAAATGCTCTCTCTCTCTCCCTCTCTCTCTCTCTCTCTCTCTCTCTCTCTCTCTCTCTCTCTCTCTCTCACTCCCTCTATATATATATATATATATATATATATATATATATATATATATATATATATATATATATATATATATATATATATATATATATATATATATATATATATATATATATATATATATATATATGGAAAAGGCTGGGATTAGCCCACTAGCTCATATGAGCCCAACGGCCCATAATGAATCTGGACCGATCTGACTATTACAGACGTCCGATAGTGCTTCAATAGTTTTTTTTTCCAAATTACTTGAAATTTTAGGTGTGTATTTTTCTCATCAAGGGTCACCTAATAAATATATAAAAATAATTATTCTTGAAAATAAAATGATCAAAATACCCTAAAAACATTTCAGGGCTATTTTAGTCAATTTATTTCATGTAAAATAATTTTTTGATATTTTTCAAAGATTCACTTATTTTTTATAAACACGCGTCTAAAATTTCATGTGATTTGGATTTCTAGAAAAATAAATAAAATTCAAATACTACCAGACATTCGTGATCGTTAGATCGGCCCAGATTCAATCTGGGTCGTTGGGCTCATATATTCATATGAGCTAGTGGGCTAATCCCAACTTTTTTCTATATATATATAAGTAATAATTGAACAAGCAATCCTATTAAGAGATGTTTAAAGTAGATATGTAAATATCAAACTATTATATTTAATTAATTCATGTAAAATCCTATAATAATTTAGGATGAACAGTATTATGCAGATAAGCGGAATAATAGAAACATCTATAACAAACCATTGAGCATAGTTTAAATTGCCAACTTTTATACTGAATAGTATCTTAAATTGCATAATGCATAACATACCAAACTTTATTCACATATGAAATTCTGTAGCACACAACTCACTGTTTTTACAAACTATTAAAAAAGCAGAAACAGGAAAACGGAAATCAAACTACTTACTGGGTGCATATACAGTAACTGGAGAATAACTTCCAGTAGTGTGGACAGTATGAAGGTAAAGAAGTAATATTGCAATCACACATATTGAAAGAGAAAAGGTATTGAAGCTATGAGGTCAAGATAGCTTGTTGATATTGAAACAACGAGAGAGAGATATAGCATAACCTGTTACTGGGAAAGAAGACAACAATGAGGGAAGATGCTACCTGAGACTGTGTGACGACTTCAGAAGGATGGTAGAAGGATAGATCTCTGAGATAAGAAGATTTTAAAGAAGAGAGAGAGAGCAGAGGGAAAGAAGAGAGAACTTAGACTGACCTCCGAGCTAACTTGGGAACGACCTTGGAGAAAGATGAGAGCTGAAGGAAGAGGGAATAGACGATCTTTTGTTTTAGAGAAGAGAGAAAGAAGAAGGGGGAAGACCTCCTGAATGAAAGGGGTTCGTCCCCTTTTATAGATGAGCTTGCTTAGGGGAGAAGCAAGTGTCGGCAGAAGAGGACAAAAGGAATAAAGCAAATGTCGGCGAAAAAGAACAAAAAGAAATGAAAGACAAGACTAAAAGAAAAGTGGCTACAGTGCCAAAAGCTACAGTGCCAAGTGGCTACAGTGTAAAGCAACGAATTGGCTACAGTAAAAGCATCTTGAATAGTCTTTGCTTGTCGTGTTGTGTCGGTGATTACTGTTCCTGATGCTTTGTGTTTATTCTTTATTGGTTGATGAAGGTGACGGCGTCGGTGGAGCGTCGGTGGAGATAGTGACAGCGTCGGTGGAGCGTCGGTGGAGACTGTGCTGATAGTATAGTCACCTGGTGATAATATCTTGGAATCTTTTTTCAGTAACTAGTTTGATTCTGGAATATTCTTCAGGGTCTCTGATTGAATTCATCCGGATCATCTTCTTCGGGATCAGTTTCTTCTTCCGGATCTTCCATAGAGAGATTGAGGTATTGATTGATATTTAAGGGAGATGATTGTACTGTTTCTTCAGAGGAAACTGGCTTTCTCCCTGCTTCAGCAAATATTTCTTTCATCTGTTTTTCTAATGTCTCTTTAGAGGCATTAGGGTTTGATTGAAGCATATTTCTTAGGTATGTGGGAAAATCAAAGGAAGTATTGGCTGTATTCTGGCTTGGTGTATTCTTTAGAGGCATTAGGGTTTTCTGAGGTATTCTTTTTGGAGTTAGTGATGATGGGTCTATATTGAATATGTCCTACCATTTAACCGAAATGGTCTTACCAAGTCTAGGGATATATGAGTAATCAGAGGTGGTATCAGAGGAGATAGAATACTCCCATTTCATTATCCAGGGTATTTAGTATAGGGCCATGAAATATAGGTGAATGTCTATGGTATTATCACTCTGGTTATATTCTTGGAACTTTTCCTGCACTGTTTGGAAAGCAGGAGGTAAAATTTGAGAAGTTGAACCCCACACAAAAAACCAGTTTTTAAACTAGGTGGGGAATCTTTCGAAAACAGGTAGTCTGAACTGGATGTACCAGCTATGAGTATAATTGGGATTTTGATAATAGAAAAATTTATGCCATGCCTCAATGTATTCGGCATACTTGAAATATTTATATGAAAAATCTGGGTTATGAAGTTTTTTCCCATGCGCGGGATTGCAACCCCACTCTTCATAGGAAAGTATATTTTTAATTTGGACCTTAGAATATGCAATGGTCCTTGTGTTCTGTTGATAGTAATGGACAACAGATATAGATCCTGTTTCCATCAATATTGCTTCAAATTCTCTTGTTTTAACCCCATTGGAAGGGTTAAGATGATTGAGCAGATAAAGAGGAGCAAGTTTTATGGGCTCAGTATTTATATGTTTCTCATCGATAGTAATATCCATGAGATAGGCTCTTTCAATATAAACAGATCTGGGCATATTGGTTTGAGAAGCAGATTTGCTTTGTGCTGGAAAATATATAGGTTTTGAAGCTGTAGCTTCCGGATAGGTAATTTGGTGGACAGGAGAATGGGAAGGTGAACGGATTGCCAAAGGCGGTTGTTCCCCTTCATATAGTATTATTTTACTGGTCATGGGTTGTTTATTTCTACGAGAAGTGTCTCTAGAACCCATATTAGTAGGTGAAGGTAAAGGTAAAATATTATTATTCTTATTTTCCTCGAACAATTGCAATGCAACTGATAAGGGTTGTTCGTCGTTTGAGTCAGTGTTGCCCCCCTACAAAAATCACGGGTTAAAAAGTCAGGCAAAGAATTGGAAGACCCGAGAAGATGTTCAATTGTAAAATCAAAGGCAGAAAGGATTGCCTGCCAACGAGCAAATATTTGTTTAGAAACTAAATTTTGGACATCTTTTTGCAGAATATCTTTGGCTGCTTTGCAGTCGGTTCTTATAAGAAATTGTTGATTAAGAACATCACTTTGGAATTTTGAAACACAATGAACAATGGCTAATAATTCTTTTTTAATCATTGAATAATTCTTTTGGGTGGAATTCCAAGCTTTGGAAGTGTATCGAAGTAATTGTTCTTGATTATCTATTTTTTGTTTAAGAATGCCCCCTAAGCCTATATCTGAGGCATCACATTCTATGATTTTGAAAGCAGTGGGATGAGGAAGAGAAAGACAGTCAAGAGTCTTTACCTTGCATTCGATTACTTGTACTGCTTGGGTATGAATATTGGTCCATGGTGGAGGATTCTTTTTGAGTCTATCATATAAAGGTTTGGAATCGATAGCAAGATTAGGATAGAAATTACTAACATAATTTAAACAACCTAGGAACCTTTGAAGTTCCTTTTTATCCAGTATTTGATCAGGGAATTTATCAGCAAATTGTATGGATCTATCAATAGGAATTATTGTGCCATGATGAATCATATGGCCAAGAAATCTAATATTAGTTTGGAATAAAGTAATCTTTTTTACTGAAACTACTAATCCAGCATTCTTAGCTGCATGTATAAAAGTATTAATATGTTTAATATGTTGCTCTATGGAGTCAAAGAATATTAAAACATCATCTATATAAACTATCATGAATTGGTAATAAGCATTAAAAACATCATTCATTATTTTTTGAAATTCTGATGGAGCATTTTTCAATCCAAAAGGCATTACATTCCATTCATATTGGCTAAATGGTATATTGAATGCCGTCTTATATCTATCTTGTTCTTGGATTTGTATTTGCCAATATCCTGATTTCATATCAAATTTGGAAAAGATACAAGCTTGAGCGGTTCTATCTAATAAATCTTTCTTATTAGGAATAGGATATCTAATCCATCTTAAGACTTTATTTAAAGGTTTATAATTGATAACCAGTTTAGGAACTCCTCGTTCCTTCTCTGCATTTTTATTTACGTAAAAAGCTGCACAGCTCCAAGGTGAGGAGCTTGGTCGTATTAACTTTTTATTCTGAAGTTCAGTAATCTCTTTGCGACATATTTCTAGTAGAACAGTATTCATTTGTATTGGTCTAGCTTTAGTAGGTATTTGTTTTTCATCAAATCCTTGTTCGTAGGGAAGACTAATACTATGCTTTTTTCTTTCCCAAAAAGCATTAGGATGTTCGCTACAAATAGATGTTTCTATTTGTTGCTGTATTGTTTTAATTTTTTCTTGAATTAAAGGAGTATTGATTTGTTCTGCAATATATTTATTTTTAATTTCTAGTTTAAGAGTACAACGGAATTTTTCTTTATTATGTAATTGATCTTTCACATTATTGATTTCCTTTAATTTTGGCTTATGGATAAATTCAAAATGTATTGGTTCATTTTGATATTTTGACGGTATTCCTATTTGGTCTATTGATAAAGGATATAAAAGGGTAAGGAATGGTACGCCTAATATAAATGATTGGCTTAATCCTTTTACCATTATAAATGGTGTATTGATACATTGGTTATTATTACAAATAGAAGCATTAGATAATTTATAGTTGATAAACAACCTGCTTCTATCTGCAGTATTAAGTATTTGGGTAGTTTTGTCAAAATATTTAGAAGGTACTAATCCTTCATTTATGCAATTAAGATCAGCTCCTGAATCTATGAGGGCTGAAGTTTCAAGACTATAATCTTTTGCAACAATTATTTTGATTTGAACAAACCATTTTTGAATCATTATTTTGTCTATTAAATTGACAGAGGGAAGTGGTATTACTTGTGGTTTGGCTTCTGAAACTTCTGAAGATTCTGGAATATCTGGTGAGAAGCCTGTCTCATGTATCATGAATTGATCAAAGTCTATTTCATCAGTATCTGAATTTGGTTGAGATAGGTTTTGTAATTCCAAAGTTCTAATTCTATTTTTTAATTGAGATATTTTTTTCTTAACTTCTTTGATTTCTTGTTTGAGATCAGAAATCGAAGGTTCTTTTTGTTGAGAATTATGTTGTTGACTTATTCTTTTCATTATTGAGGCGAAATTATATTCTTCCGATTGTTTATTGATAGGAAGTGGTTTTGCCTTATTTTTTGTTAATGAAATAAATTGAGTAATGACAGATCTCTTTTCGTTCGGATCAGAAATCTTATCAATAATGTCTAGTATAAAATTATCTTCCTGTGTGAGTGTATGAACATTATGTGTAGGTATAGGACAACTACAATCATTATCTTGTATTGACATAGAGAGCCTGTATCAGAAGTATTGGAAGAGTCAGATGACTCTGTCCATACCAGATCATCATCTTGGATTTGATCTATATGAGAATCAGTAGAAGTAGAAGATGAAGAATCATAATTGATTATATTATATAATTTTTCCTTTATTGCTTCTTCTAGATGTAATGACTCTATTTTCTTTTTTAATTTACATTGGTGTTTATAATGTCCTACTTTGCCACACTTATAGCACACAGGTAATTTTCTTTTCTTCTTAGTATTAGGAGAAAATTTATTGATTAATTTTCTTTTGGACTTTTTATATGAATCTTTATTTTTAGATTTATATTTGTCTTTTTTGTATTTTTTGTATTTTTTCTTTTTCTTATACAATTTTTCTGGCATATTTTTTCTATCAAGGTAATATCCAAATTGCTCACAAAAGTCACCAAGTTCTTTCCTTTTAGTGATCTTTTGTTTATCTAATTGTCTTTTGAGCTTCATATCAGTGCATAAGGCTAAGCCTTCAGCACATATTTCTGCGGAGAGTTCTCCTAGGGTATAAGCTGAATATATGATTATTCCATTATTTTTCTTTCGCAGTCTTTCTTTGACTTTTTCTGCGAAGAGATATGGTAATCCTGATATAAATTTTTCTTTCCAATGATCTAATTGACAATCTTCTCTTATTAATAATCTTGAGAAAAATACATCTTTATGCCATTTGTAATGAGATAAGGTAGGACAGCGTAGGTTGGAGAGCAAGTCTTCTGCTCTTGCTGCTAGTAGTGCTGTACTTCCTACAAAGTGAAGTGTAATGGTATATATGAGAGTATTTACTGCATCACTTTCAGTGTATATGATTTCTTGATTTTGTTCATTTCTGGCGGTCCATTGCCTTGTATTGGTTAGGATTCTATTTTTGGTGTCATCATCAACATAAAAATCCCACCAGCCTCTTAACCAGCCAGTAAAACCATTCACTATTGCTTTGGCAACTTCTTGATCTGGGTTGCCTGTCATTTTATTTGCAGATGCAAACATTGTCATGTGTCTCATGACATCTAATATTTTTAAATCTGATAAACCATCTATTGACCAATTAACTATTGATCTCCCTGAATAAGATATGACTTGTTGTATTGGATCCTCTTCTAATTGAATATCCACAGGAGTTGGTCTCTTGTGATATGGTAAAGCAGTTATTGGTTTCCAGTTCTTTCCATAGGCTATTCTATTCAAATCAATAGGTGTAGTATCCATGAAAGCATTTTCTTGGTTTTCTATTGTATCTTCAATTTTTTGTTCTATTTCTTAAAGCATCATAGTGTCATGCTCTGGGATTTTAGCCTTTCCTTTATCTGAAGATTCAGGAAGGGGACTAGATATAACAGGTGTAATTGGTTTAGGAATACTAATTTGGGGAGAAGGTATTCCCTTTATATCAAGTTGTGATATTTGCTATTAATTGATCCATCAGGGATTTATTACTATCTCCGATATGAAATTTGTTTTTATTTAATTCTAGAGGAGGTTTAAACAAAACTGCTTTAGGAATAGTAATAGGAATATTTGGGGTTTTTTCTGTAGAAACTAACCTTTCTATTCTTTCTGCTTGTTTTCCTAAAGAGTGCATATATAGGTTTATATAATTATTTTGTTCTACTATATGAGGTATTAATTCCTGTTTCTTACCAAGTTCTTTGGGTAAGATTTTATATGGAGTAGCAATTATATCATACATTGATTGAGGTTGTGGTGGTTCATCTTTTGATGGGATGACTGCCTTGAGTATTATGCTTTTTGCAGGTGGATGTGTACTAGCAGTTGTAGTACCATCAGTACTTAGATAGGTTTTTTCTTCCAATGTTTGAAGTTTATCAAATGAAGGGATATGGAGTTTATGTTGATAATTACTTATCAACCATTGAAAATATCCTTCTGTTTCTTTTTCTTTTTTAAGAAATTTATTATATTTTGCTTGTAATATTTCTCTTAATTGTAATGGTACTTTTGTATGATACCATTGTCTTATGTGTTTATTTTCTTCTGACATATAGTCTTGTTTGATATAATTCTGATCAATCTTCTTCTTTTTTCTTTCTATTTTAGCTGCTAAATAAGCTGCTATATATTCATCTGAATATTGATCATCTATATTGTCTTCTATTTAGAGGGCTAATATTTGAAATTCCTTTAGGTTGGGTTCAGGAGCAGATACTGGAATGTATGTGGATTCCGTATATGTGGGAAGAACAATATTATCAGGTGTTCTTCTTGTTCTTGAGAATTGAAATTCTGACTGAGGATTTGTATGGGAAGATTGAGAAGAATGTGGAAGTGTAATAACATTAGAAGATGTTGAACAAGATTTTCTGTTAGGAATTATTTTATTTTTATTCCTTTTTCTATGAACCTCTATGTCATCTTGTGATTGATTTAGAAATTTT